>NC_073726.1:45003062-45306092 GCF_023634155.1 Falco peregrinus
GCATTATGGCACACACTTCACAGGCTAGTGCCAAATTATAAAACCACAGCAAACCCCACCACTGCATATAAAATGTGACAGCATTAGTATGGAGAGAAATGTTAAAATGCTCTTCTCAAACACAAATAACATCTTATTTTCAAAGCTTTGTATTTTCTCAGTGCATTGCTTGTTATTGATGTCAGTAGGAGGTCTGCACTCAGACTGAGAATATAATAAATGAATCAAAACTTGTTTGAACCTGAGACTGGGAATAATTTTGCCCAGAGGATTACTTCTACGGACCATCATCTGACTTGAAACTAATAAAGAAATATCCTTACTATAAACTGATTTACAGGACAAAATGACTAGCATTAAAAAGGAAAACCAGGTATTTTTGGGTGATGGTAGTCTTTACTAAATAACAAATGATACTGATGCTATAGGGCTTCCTTTATAATAACTTAAAGGCTCACTTTAAAAACACCTTGACATTTGACTTCTACAAACAACCTTAATAACTTTTGTCCATTGCCTATTATCATTCTGTAGTTACCACAGCAGCCATGAATTTCACTGAAGAACAGAATTGTTTGCAGAGAATAGCCTGCCCTTGTTAATGGGCTTACCCTCATCAAGGTTAGATATGGACAAAGGGTGAACTAAGAGAGCACATTTGCTGTTGCAGCAGTGAAATACTGAAATATTTAAAAAGAGATTAATCAGTTCCCTTTCCAGACATTGTTTACTGTCTTAAGAAAATAAGTTTACCACCTTGAAACACTGTCAACTGTAAGAAAAATCAGGCACAAATTCTTTAAGGAACATATTTCATTTACAGACTTGAGTAAGAAATGCCAGCAATCTAAATAGTTGAATTTTAATTCTGCATGAAGATCTATGTTTGCTGTGGCAACAACAGGCACTATGTTGAAATGAATCCATATTATTCTCCCTAACCTGAGCTTTTTAGGCACTAATTCTATTTTTTTAAAAATTTGAATATTTAATTGAATAACTGAGAAGCCATTCTGTTAACACAGCAAAAAAATATCTGCAAAATAAGTTTTGAATGAATAATACTCTTTTGACACTGTTACTGTGATAAACGCATATTTCCTCAGAGTCTTGTAGTTGTTAGTATGTTAGTTGTATGGCGACTGATAAGTTTTGGCACTGCATTAGGGAAAGATAAGTCTAAACTTGATAGTGCTATCTGCAGTGGTATTTACAACTATCTTGCTCATTCTGGCCTAATAGGTTGGAATAAATGCACCTTTATTAGTATAGAGACTTACATTACTATCACTTCTCCCAGTTCTAAAATATGTCATTTTAAGATATTCATTGATTTACAGACTGTACTTTCCACCTCTTCCTGTCTGTTTGACATCTGACACCTTCACGTTCTCTTAGAATGATGCCTTTTCTCATCCTAAATCACAATGGGAAAAGCAGCATGCAGCCTGTGCAAGAATCCTGTATAGATGTAGCATGCAGTGGAGCACAGCAAAATGTCTATGGAAATCCAGGTCTTCAGTTTGGATTTCAAGAAAAGGAAAAGACCAGATAAGGATTTGACCCTAACGTCTAACATGTGACCTAAAGTACTCTCAACTTTCTCAGGGTATGTAAAGTCTACCCAACCTGCTAAATTCAGGTACTGCTGCTCCTAGTTGTGAGTTCACTTTATGTTAGGAGCATTCCCCATAGATTTCTCTTTGCTTCTTTTTTCCTTGAACTTTTGGTGATTTTGCTTTAGCTTAAAGCAGCAAAGATTTCAAATTCTGCATCAATGTTAAAACAAGAGTACATCACCACTGAATATAATCTGAGAAACAGCAATGCAGAACCAAAAACCCCCAGGACATTACACCTATTTCTGAAGTTAGACTTCCTAACTAGTCAGTTTGCCAATTAGAAGTAATAATAAGACAAAGAGACAAAAAACAATCCAAGCTGTAGTTCTGCAAACCAGTATTGCCATTGCTAGTAACAAACTACACCTTGTACCAGCTCTGCCAGGCTTCAAGGTTAATTTCTCTGGCTTTGTCTGAACTTCCCTTGCCTGCCTGGAGTTTTATTTAGCTTGTTTAGCTGCAACAATTTTTCTAATGATGAGGTGACCATTGCCTAATTTGTTACAGTTTTGCATGTATCACTTATAATTGTTTATATTTGTATAATCTTTGGATATAATCACAGTTTTTACGTATACAGTAAAAAGTAATTATTCTGTGTAGAATGAAATATTTATGACTAACATAATGTGGTTTACAGGACTAAAAGCATGGGATAATAAAGACAGGCTTCTAAAAGAACTAGCAATGGTCATTAAAAAAACTGACTGGGGAGCTGGACAAAAGGGTTTTAAGGCTAGCAAAGAGAAAAAAAAGTGGAGAAGAACAAGGAATATACTAACATATGTAAAATAAAATATGTAATAAATACAGATAAAAAGTGATGTTGCCAATCAATAAAGAACAAGGAAAAAAAAAAACACACCAAAAACCAACCAAACAAAACTCCCCCACAAAAACATTAGAAAATGTGCTAAATCAACCCCAAGTGGAAATCAGGTTGAGGAAGAAGAAACCATCATCATAGTCCTCCTACTGAAGAATTCAGGATGACAACTCACTAAACCACACTTTGCCCTTCTTTTTGAGGAGGATGGATGCTGCCAGCCTTACGACTCAAAGGGGCAGCATAAACACTGGGAAAAAGGTAGATACTTGAAAATGTTTGTGTGATATTTTAAAACTGAGTTTTAATGAAACTCATTGTCATTCATTTGATAATTTGGAGTACAAATGGTAATATCATTGTAACTGGACTAACCACGCTGGGAGTCTAAGTGAAATAGTGTAGTTACAATTTTAATGAGGCTGTGAGTTGGTGGCTTCGCATATCAGTTAAGTCTGCTTTTTTTCCTCACGACAAAGTTTTGACTGCAACGTTATGTTACTGCTGGTTTTCTAATTGAGACTATATAAACTCATTATGTGGTGCAAAACAGGGAAATGTTATCCTTCTTTTCTTCACTTGGTATTTGGGTTTGTACTTTTCCTAACAAAAACAGTGATTTTAATGAAATTTAATGAAATGAATAAACACATTTTGGTTTCACTGTTTCTTCTGCTTCCAAAAAACCCGCAACTAGTCAAAATTAGAAAAAAAAATAGACTGTTTTATTATTTCCTTACAATGTATTTTGATTTGAGGGAATGTGGGTGAAATTTAACTTAGTTATTTCAATGAAAACATGAAATATACATGAAACATTTACATATTTGTGACAGAAGTCGCTGTAATAAACATATTATAAAGTATAAAATAACATAAGAAATCTGGGAATATCTAGATCAGTCACATAAGAGACTAAATAATAAAGATAAAAGAAAGATAATAATAAATCACAACAGTAATCCTTCACATTGCATCAACACAACAACCCTCTCTGAAGGCATATTTTGTATAATTGAATACAAACATACTTTTTCTGAAGAACAAATAATAAAAAATACTGTCTGAAAAATAATCTTGTTTCATCAAGTTAAAGTCTAGAAAAAATTCAATATTAATTTGCATTTTGTTTCCTGGACTCATTAATTTAATAAATGTTTAAATTGTACAAATCCTCTAAAATACCACTGAAGAGAACAATAATAGGTATCCAACAAATTAGAAACAGAACTAAATTACAAGTACCACAGATTATAACCTGTGTACTTGAGAAAATTCACCAACAGCCAGATAATCACTACTTTAAAGGCATATATCAGCCTCTGGTTTTGAGAAGTCACTTTTACTTTAGTCTTTTAAACTGAGTTACATTCTAGCAATATTGTACAGGCCTTTCAAATGCCATGGCCAATGATAAGCACACAAATACAAAAAAATTAAATTCTCTTAAACCAAAAAGAGATACAATACAAAAAATCACAGTGTTACAAATTATGCTTTCTATTCTCTGAAGTAATATATTCTCATTACATTTTTTTTTGTTGTTGTTCATATGCAGGTTAGTAAAAAAGCTTTATATACAGCCTTTCATATGTTCAGCACTATGGAACATCAGTTGTATTCAAAATTTTCTTCTCAAACTTTCTGTTTCATGACACAAAGTCATTGGGGGGGCGGGGGCGGGGAGTGCAGGGGGAGTAATTCTGTAGCAGTAGAATTCTATTCAGATCACATTTTGCTGGCTGGATACTTGTGCCCCACAGAGTTTCTGAAATGTGGCAATTCAAATTAGGTGAAAAATCCTCTAACATGGAGAAATCCTCGATGATTTATGGATGGCACCATTTGAGCAGACATATAGCTTTAATGAATTTTTCCAGATGTAGTAGTTCATAGCCCTGCTACCTATATCGTATTACCAATTAGCTGTTGTTTGACTATATTGAAATTCTGAAAGATCAGGAATGCCAAATTTGCATGGAGGTTGAAAACTGTGTAATGGGACCAGGCTAATAAGAAAGGAAAGAAGAAAGTTCTAGAATACTTCACCCCCCAAAATCTCAAAGAAAACCTCAGAATAGAAACACTTAGGCAACTATGCAGTGTTCCAGCTATCATAATAATAAAAATATATAGCATGGGATAGCTATCTGTGCCAAATTAGATTGCTTGTCTTTAGGAAGCAATTGTTGTTTTGATATTAGATTGTAGGTGTAAAATGGTCTCACAGAGAATTCTCCCCATAAATTAGTCTCTTCAAAAAATCCATACTTTAACAGAAAGTAAACATGATTGCTATTACATTTCATTTTCTGTACATGGTTGAACTTTGAAACAGCTATTGTCAAGTGCAGTAGCAGGAAAAGGATCAATAAAAATAAAATCCTGTGGATTAAAGTAAAATCCCAGTGAAACCACTTCCTCTAGTAGAAGTATCTGGGATAATCAACAATGGCAGAAGAAACAAATATCCTTGACCTCCTTCTTTCATGAATGTAAAAATAACACAAAAATGACAACCAATACATTATTTTGTAAATAAAACCACACCAAAACGATGTTCTTTAACTTATATCAGCTCATTGATATAACAAGATACTAAGTAGCTCATGAATACAAAAACAGTGATAGATGCCTTTCAACTACATAGCAAAATGCTAGCATCTTCATCATTCTTTGCTTGTGTAACTGAAAAAATCAGACCTAACGGAGCCATACAGATCTAGTGACAAAGAAAAGAATGCAGCCCATTAATTTTGTTAGTAAGTGTTCCATTACGGTTCCATTAGTTTGATAGCTGAAGCAGCAGCTCCAGCTCCAGATAAAACATCCCATATGTGTTTTCTTTCACAGAGCTATTGTATAATCAGTAAAAGTCCTTATTAAAGTCACCAAATTCAGAAGTGATAGAAAATACATTATAAAAAATGAAAATATATAAACAACAGTTATTTTATTGAAAGAACATTTTAAACAGTGAAAATAGACGTTCAAAAGGGATGCACATATAGTACACATATATGCACAGACATAATCATGAAATAAAATGTAAAAGAGAGAAATTTCAAATGCAATGGATGATTACCAGAATGAAAAAGATTTGCATGTTAGCACAAAGTAGCTGTCTTAAATTAGTATAACAGTTATGACTGTGACTGCTCCAATCCAACATGGTTTTGCAATTTAAGCTGTTCATATCAGAAGAGGTGAGCACAGTCACTGCATTGTAATAAAAGCTCAGGTTATTGATTGAACTGAAAATAAGTAATGTACTTAATAATTATCAAAATAATTGGGTTGCATTCTCATATGTTCTATGTCTACACACCTACATTAAACCCAAAGTTACAAAAGAGGTAAAGGAAGGAAATGGTCACTGAAAATAGAATATATTTAACAGGAGATTTTTTTTACTGTTAGATGTGCAGAGACTCGTTAAAGTTGAACTGTAATTTACATTCATAAAAGTAATGCAGATTTAAAGGAAATCAGTATAAAATAGTGTATTTTTTATTCAATACATGAAGAAATCAACTGTCAATGCCATTGTTGAAATTAAACACAGTAACAGGCTTGGTAAAAGTCTGATCTGAACTCTGTCTCAGTGCATTTTCTTGGAATTGTCAAGGATATATTATTGAAAGGGACACTATAGCTAAGTAACTTCTTCAGTCCTTCCCAGTTTCTTCTTTCATTTTTTCCCAAAGACATATTTTTAAAATAGAGTTTAACATATAACACAACACTACTACTCTTTTATCTTCAGTAAATATAGCATTCTTAGAAATTATTCTTTATTGCTTAAGTTTAACAGAACCATTATGCTAAATAGGTGTAAAAAATATTTACAAGCCAATCTATTATTTATTTTTGATTTCTAGTCATGAAAATGGTGAAAGAATTTGCTTAGTGTGTGTGATGTGCTTTGCATGCTGCATATGCATAAATATCATTTAATAGTTAAAAGCTTTTTAATATTTCACTAAGTGAGGCACAAAATTCCTAGACTAAATAGGATTGTCACTAAGACATGTAACCCAACAAAAGAACAAACTGATTTAATAGCTTTCATGAAAAAGCCCCACATTAAAAAGCAGTAATATATTTACAATTCAATATTTTACGAATTGATAAATCAAGCAGCAGGGAACAATTATGAAAACACATTTATTATTTTCATCTAGAAAGTATTAGCTATATCCCAAATCTATGCATATTAATTATTTAGGAATACATAAAAGCCTTCGGTGTGAATTCCTGTTCAGAAACGTGTTGTGTCAGTGCCAGCAGAGTCAGAAGAATGTCAGGCTTGTCGACATTTTTCAGATCACTACACTGATACTGATTATGTGTCTCATCTTTCTTGACTGAATACTTAGGACACTATGCAGTAACACTGTACATTATAAATTGTTGATTTCCAGTTTTGTTCTGTTGCGCGTCATTTATTTAGAGTTTCATTCTAAAGCTTTGGCACACGCAGCAGTACAGTGCGATGACTACAAGGGAAGTCACAGAGCAGCTCCCAGACCTCACGCACTACCCAGGGACCGCACTTGTCCTCCCACTACACCACTCCACAGACCCACCTCATCCCCGTGGGCTGGTGCTCGAGCAGACAGAACCGTGCCCTCTGCTCCACCAGCCCTCCTCTGTGGTGCTCTGCGCTTCCAGGAGCGCCAGGCAGAGGCACCTCAGCACTGCTCTTGCCACAGAGTTTTCCTGTGACACTGTGCGATTCAGGAGCGAGGCCTGGCATGCTCCTGCTCTGCTTCCACTGCACGCTCACAGAATACGCTAAAGTGGGCCCCAGCGCTGAGTGGCTAGCATGGCAAAGCTAAGCAAACAAGCTAACGTGACAGATCAAATTCCACTAAATTTCTGGAAGTATGACTGTGCAAGGGATCGTACATATACAGGCTGGGAGAGGTGATGTTTCAGACTCATTCAGGATTAATGAAAGGAAAGGAAGGAGTCCTACTGTCAGAAGGGAGCAGTAGGCTTCAATTTCTAGATACACTCAAATTGTCCTTCAAGACAAGTGACACAAAAAAACCCCACATATTAGTTACCTGTTGCATCTAATTTATATTCTTCATACTCTTACCTAGATCTCAGAAAAGTTCCTGATCTCACAGGTCACAAATAAGAGCTATTTATAAAGTTGGAGAAATATCCACACTGAGGGATGTCATGGACGACAACCCAGCCCACTGCTGCCTCATCTGCTCTGTTAGGAGCAGCTGCAGCCTGAGTGACTCCATCAGTGATCAGTTATGGGACAGCACTGGGCGCAGCAGACCCCAGGCATATGGGAAAGTTCATTACCTTAAATATTACTTGGCAGATACCTGGCAGTCAGTCAAGATGACGTTACAGTAATTACCAAATGCTGAGGTAATTAAAAAATTAAAAAAAATAATAAAAAAAGACAAAATAAAGAAGGCCAGCAGTAGCCAGAAAAGTTAATTCAATGGAATAGATGAAAAAATACGTCTTAAGTAAAACAAAATGGTACCAAAAAAAAAAATAAAATATGATATTACAACTCTTACTGGGCAAAGCAAGCCTTTTCTAAAGCTAGAACTGTTCATAAAATTTCAGTGACAATAACTTGTATGTTCAGGAAATAGATCTGGCAGCCTGCTCACAGCTTCTCTGGTTTTTATTGCACATTTCAACAGTTTTAATCTGATGCAAATGAGGTTGTTGCAATACTGTTAATAGAATAATTTTGATTTTCTCATACCTGAAAAAGACAAATGTTCAATAGACTATTCCACTTAACTAAATATTTCAAAAAATCCTACTGTGAGGCTTGCCCATATTTTCTTCTAAATGGCACGCAGAAACACTTTGACTTACAGAAAACATGCTGTTGGCAATATGAGCTATGAAAAGCAATGGGGAGTAAATATTCAATGAGCAGCTAGGATATCAAAATGTCATTAAATAGCTGCATGATATGTTATTAAAATTATAAAAGACTTTTTAATAGATGTCTTTGTATGAGGACAGCTAGAGCTCATCTAAAATGCTAAATTTCATCAAGCTGATTTTGTATATATAATCTCCCCAAGTTGATTTACTGGAAAAAAAAATCTGAATACTTCAAATATATACAAAGATTTTTTTCTTCCTTATACCTCTAATAATAGCTATGAATTTAAGAATGCTTCCTCTCTTGTCTTTATCTGATTTATTCTGTATTTTTGTTAAAACTGTGGAGAAGACATTACATGTACTAAATCAAGCTTTTACTTCATGTTGGAAAAACTATCACCAAAACATTCTTTTTTTCCTCGTCAATCTTACTGTTATTTAGCATTCTGTGGTTTTATGATACTGTGACATCTGTCAAAGTACAAGGCCTCTTGGTATAACTCAAATCATATAGCTATCCTTTCACTTCATAACAAAAATTATGATTAAATAATTGACACTATATACTTATGAATATAATTTCCCCATCCTACATAAGTAATCCTCTCCATATTCATGGTTTTTTTCTTTAGTTCACTCCTGATTAGCTTAAGATAATGGCATAACAGGTTTTGCTGAGGAAAAAAGCTTCACAAAAATAAACCAGAAGTATAATAAGATTCATATCCTTAATCAAATACTGTTACAGTTCTGTGGAATCCTAACTCTACAAGGATCTCACATCTCACATGTGAGATGATTGTTTAATTCTCCACAGAAAACTCCCTCAGTGAGGACACGTGAGTGCTTTTGGAGAAGGCAATTTTCTAGAGAAGTGACATCATTGATCAAGTCACCAGACCTGGCCCATACACCTGGCAGCCCAGGCAAACTGATCCAGAGGAGGGGCAGGGGACAAGCAGTCAGAGTCATGCAGCTACGTGTCATTATGGGGACATCAGAAAAACTAGGAAGGGCAGAAGGAGCCTCCATGTAAGCTTCCTGAACATTACATTAAAGGTCTGGCTAATTGACCTAAACAGACGTACCTTCTGCCATTTGAGATGTCCCAGAATACCTCTGCTGGCCAGTGTGCCTCATTCAGAAGGGCACAGGCTTCTTCAAAGTCTTGTGCTACATCTTCCAAAGGCACATAAATGTCTCAGATTTACTAGGACACAGGAAAAACAGTTTTGCAGACAGCTAGAGTTCCCCCATTGCTCTCTTTGAGACCTTTGATGTTCTTGGCGTATAAACCCCCGTAATGAGACAGCATACTATAAACCAAATAACTGAATCATAGACTGCATTCTTTCAAAAGTTACCTTCCTCATTAGCCAAATACAGTAAACAGATGTGGTGGGTTAACCCTGACTGGATGCCACGTACCCACCAAAGCTGCTCCATCCCTCTGTTCCTTACCCGGGCAGGGGAGAGGAAGCATAACCACGGGTTGAGATAAGGACAGGGAGATCACTCACCAATTACCGTCCCAGGCAAACAGACTCAACTTGGGGAAAATTAATTTCATTTATTGCCAATGAAATCAGATTAGGGTAAAGAGGAAATAAAACCAAATATTGAATTATCTGCACCCCACCCCTCCCTTCTTCCTGGGCGTAGCTTTATTCTTGATTTCTCCCCCTCTTCCCCGCCAGCAGCAGGGACAGGGCCTGGGGGCTGCGCCCAGTCCCTCACACCTGTCCCTGCCGCCCCTTCCCCCTCAGGGGGAGGCTCCTCACACTCTGCCCGGCTCCAGCCCGGGGTCCCCCCCACGGGGCGCAGCCCTTCAGGCACAGACGGCTCCAGCCTGGGTCCCCCGCGGGGTCACCAGCCCGGCCAGCAAACCTGCCCCAGCCCGGGCTCCTCTCCCCACGGGGACACAGGCCCTGCCAGGACCCTGCCCCAGCACGGGCTGCCCACGGGGTCACAGCCCCCTTCGGGCACCCCCTGCTGCGGCGGGGGGTCCCCAGGGGCTGCAGGTGGGGATCTGCCCCACCGTTACCCTCCATGGGCTGAGGGGCACAGCCTGCCTCACCAGGGGCTTCCCCAGGGGCTGCCAGGGAACCTCTGCTCCGGGCCTGGAGCCCCCCCTGCCCCTCCGTCTGCACCGGCCTGGGGGGCTGCAGGGGTGCTCCGCTCACACAGCCTCACGCCTCTCTCCGGCTGCAGTTGTGCAGCAGTTTTTTTTCCATATGTTATCACAGAGGTGCAACCACCATCACTGATGGGCTCAGCCTTGGCCAGCGGTGGGTCCATCTTGAAGCCATTCTGGCATGGGCTTTATCAGATTTAAGGGAAGTTTCTGGCAGCTTTTCACAGTAGCCACCCCTGTAGCCCCACCCCCCTACCAAAACCTTACCACGCAAACCCAATACAGCAGTTTTAATACACTACTTTACCATTAAGAGCTGTATTTATCTCAAAGTAATATGTTTACCTCAAAGAAATATTAAGACTTGCTCTTAAGCTATACAACATGAGCAAGAAAGTGGAAGACTAACGAATTCAATTGCCTGCATATTTAATAAAATATTTTCTTAGTCATAATCAAGACATAGTTCAGCAAAGTATGTGCTGAACTTTAAATACTAAAGTAAAACACTTGAGCACATTATTAAAGTAAAATAAAATAAAATAAATGCAATTTCTAGTGAGATGATGATCCATATTTATTAACTCTTTAAATTACTCAATTTTTCAGATTAAATGAGGCTACTAGCTATTTCAGCAAGATATACCTACACAGGATTGCCAGGTCATCAGTACTGGAAAAGGATTAACACATTTAAGATCAAAGATCTAAATGTTAAAACTTAACACCACTAAAATTAATTCATTATATAGAGCTATTTCACTTCCTGTAAGAAAATCTACATAATTAAAATTCCTTTTGAATGCTTATCTTCATAACACAATCTCATTCAAAATACGCTGCAAATCCAAAATTTAATTTGTACCTCAGTGTTTTGTGGGGAAGTAATCACATTTCTGGTCAGCAGCAGCCTGTGTATCTATTACCTTTGGTACAGTGCCTGGAGATCCACATACTGTCTCTGAAATTAGTTGAGGAGACAGCAGCAGTGAAATATGTAGACAGCACAATCTGACACATTTTCATCAGTCTGCTCTGGAAAAAATATAATTCTGTATGTTTACTGAATTTGTTTTTCAGCTTCAGGATCTTTATGCTCAAAGCAGATGAAAATATTTTAATGAGACTATTATGAATAGTTCATCTTCTAATTTGCTTTAGAGTACTAAAGTTCTGTTAGCTATAGGTAAAGGTGATGGAAAGGTGGCTGTTGCAATTGCTTTAAAATGGAGGTCTGGCAACATCCCAGAAGCATTTTTGTTCTACTACCACACAGCTTAAGCAACCAATTCTGAGCTTGGTAAGAACGCTAGATTATTATTTCCAAAATATTTTGTGTATTTTTTTGTTCAGTGAGTCCTAATGCTTTTTATTCTTGAACAGCAAAACTCACCCCCAAACCTGCAAAGAAAGACTTCCATGATTTATGCCAAATTTCCTGCAGTGACCTAAGTTTTCATTCTGTCTGGAGTCACACACAGCCAGAGGTGAATATGAAGCTGCACTGTATTCAAAAGTCTTACCATCTTGTGGTACGCACCATCAAACCACTTGAAGAGTGAATCAGCCTCAAACTGGGGGCTGCCACACTGTATGTTTGTAGACATGAGGATGAGATTTTAACCATGAGTTAAGGACATATCATGAGTCAAAATCATGATACTCTAAACACAGCAAATAAGAAGATAGAAGTTAGTATCTAATGATAAGGGAAAATGTGGTTCTTATGGAAAGTGAATGAAGGCAGGGCCAGATTCTCAAGGAAGATATAGATAGCACCAAAACTTTGGATGGGAGTTTAGAGTTGCTTGAACAACCTGCATCCTGAAATTAGAAGAAAGACTTCCTCTCCAAACTTCAGTAATTACATAAATTCAGGGAGCGTTAGCTGCAACTGGAAAACCTTCCCAATTAGTACTAATGCATTAAGTAAGAGGGCAAGAGCTTCAAACATACACTGAGGAAGAACAATCTTTAACGTCCATTGCAACAGCAGAGTCCAATGCAGCACCTCCTGTGTTCTACATCAAGGCAGCTATCTCTGCAATCTCAAAATGTTTGACATTCTGAGCCCAATGAGTGGTAGTAAATGGAGTTACATCCAGCTGGCAGCCCATCACAAGTGGTGTTCCCCAGGGCTCAGTATTGGGGCCAGTCCTGTTTAATATCTTTACTAATGATCTGGATGAGGGGATTGAGTGCATCCTCAGTAAGTTTGCAGATGACACCAAGTTGGGGGGGGAGTGTTGATCTGTTTGAGGATAGGAAGGCTCTAGAGAGGGATCTGGACAGGCTGGATCAATGGGACGAGGCCAACTGTATGAGGTTCAACATAAGTGCTGGGTCCTGCACTTGGGTCACAACAACTCCATGCAACACTACAGGCTCGGGGAAGACTGACGGCAAAGCTGCCTGGTGAAAAAAAAGCTGGCTGACAGCTGGCTGAACATGAGCCAGCAGGGTGCCCAGGTGGCCAAGAAGGCTAATAGCATACTGCCCTGTACCCAAAATAGTGTGGCCAGCAGGACAAGGGAAGTGATCGTCCCCCTGTACTCGGCACTGGTGAGGCTGCACCTTGAATATTTTGTTTGGTTTTGGGCTTCTCACTTCAAGAGGGACATAGAGTGCTGGAGCATGTCCAGAGAAGGGCAATGAAGCTGGTGAAGGGTCTGGAACACAAGTCTTATGAGGAGCAGCTGAGGGAACTGGGATTGTTTAGTCTGGAGAGAAGACGACTTATGGGGGACCTTATTACACTCTACAACTACCTGAAAGGAGGTTGTAGGCAGGTGGAGGTATATACCCAGAAACTGAGACATTCTTTTAAAAGTCAACATTTTCCCAAACCTATGACAATTAAAAAAAAAGTTGTTTCCTCTTACCATTCTTTAGTACATTATACATACTCATTTACGTAAGTACAAAACACATGTAAAATGTTCCTTTTGTTGAGCATCATAGACATGAAGCTACTAAGAAAGAGATATCAGAATCTCGATTATGTCAAATTGCATCTTACTTTAACTGAATTTATTACTGATACACAAACAAGGTTGAGCCTACTTTATGATTATCATTTGAGATTTCTTTCTTAGAACCATGTCAGAATTAATCCCTGCTTAATGAGGGTTTTTTGAAAAGGATTTAAAATATCAGAATTCTGAAACATGCTCATTAGAACTATTTGTAAGTAATTTAAAATGATAGCTTACAAATAAGTTGTGATTGGATCCTAAAGCCATGACAGAAAAAAGTGCTCAGATGACAGCCTGTCAGATAATCTTACACTTGATGCATGGGCCCTGTTAATCACTAAATAATGACATTATTATTACTCTCTAGAAAAAAAAAAGTTAAAAATTCTGCCATCACAAGCTTTTTCCCTCCTACTTCACAACCTATTGACATCATCCATGTGAATACTGGAAAATCATTACTCAGTTTGTGTCCTCCAACTTCTCCATTATCAAATGCCACTGTTACAATGTAAGAGAGTCATAAAGTAAACAGAAAAGGAAACCAACAGGCTCATGAAGCCTTAATTTTTCTGTGTTTGACAGAGACAATAACATGATAAGCTGTGGCATTTCTGTGTAAAATCCTTTTTAAATTTGGAGTGTGTCACATTGTATCAGTGAGTAGTCAACTCTCAAGACACATCACCCATAGAGAAAGCTTGGGTCTGAATTTTTGTTGTGCTGTTTTAAGCGTGTGGCAAGGATTACAGTAAAGGTTCTGAAAACTCTTCTGCCTTCAAATCACAGTATAAATACTGTCTTTAAAATAGATATTCAGAAACAGGAGGTTCTCTTTATCTTTCATAAATAAGCTACTTGAAGTGTGGAGTGTTTACAAATCTGCTTGCTAACAAAAACATCAACATTTTTTTTGTTAATAATATTTGTAATTCTACAGAAAGTCAATTAGATGACAATAAAACAAATTAATATTAATTATTTTTTTCAAATTAATTAAATTAATCACTTTGTCAAAACAAAAATAAACAAACTAGATAAAGTGACAGAAAAATAAAAATTACAACCTGGTAATATTTTTTATAATTTCTTGATTTTATATATATATATATGTGTGTGTGTGTGTGTGTGTGTTTTCCTAAAAATGACGCATGTTGCGTATCAAAAGCCACCCTGAGCTGTGAATTTCTTAATTTCTTAGTTTTAGATGTAATTTGAACATTGACTGGAGACTGGAACCTTTCCTCAAACTGATTAGTAACTTACCCGAAAGCTAGCTGCAGTAAACTCAAGAGGACTGCTCCTGTAAATCAGGGGTCCTCAAACTTTTTAAACAGGGGGCCAGTGTGCGGTGGCAGGCAGTCACCTGTGACTGCTTGGTTTCCCCCCCAACCCCCGGCTTGCGGGGGGGTGTGTGTGTCTGTAAATACCGGGGGCCGAATTGAGGACCCTGGGGGGCCGTATCCAGCCCGCGGGCCGTAGTTTGAGGACCCCTGCTGTAAACCAATGCTATTTTTCATGCATAAGGACACCTGAATCTAACCCTAAGATTTATTTCATTTCCTCTATAAAATGACAGATTAAAAAAATACCCAACAGATTTATGGAAGATTGTAAAATATGTGTATGTCAAACTTCAACTCTTGAATCTTACTGGTTTTGACTATTCATTTATAGAGAAGTGTGAGAAGAAGGTTTAACAGTATTACTACTCTGACATAAGTAAATGAGAGTCTAGTATTGACTGCATTTTTTTTTTGATGAGGACTGTTATTTCCAATAGGCATAATATGTAACAATACCACAGCTTGTCATGACTTATCTGAGAAACATGTAGGCTTGCAGCAAATGCATGAGATTTGTGAATGTCACTAGTACACAGGCACTGTTTTCCATGGTACTTACTGAAGTGCTGGGTAAACATACTTCTATTCATAGGAAAATAAATAAGAGGAAATTATTTAGTGGAATTCTAGGTTTTCCAATTAAAAAAAATATCCCCCTCATATATTTTGATTTCTTTTACAGAAATGTAGATGCTACTAAAAATTCTTTTCAGCATTAAAAAGTGTTGATGACCCAAGGGATTTGTGTAAAGAACTTGTTTATCTACCAGAACAAAGCCTTATGCAAACAAGGAGGAACACTTGTTTCCTCAGAAATTTCTGAATCTGCTGTCCATTTGTATAAGACAAGATATGAGTTGTGAGCAGCCAATTGCCTCATAGGCATTAGACTCAGACAGCAATTAGAATATAGTGCAGACTACTGTAAAATTTACAAGTCTGACACAGAGTTTATTAGATTTAAGGGATATAATTGCGTTTGTTTCAATGGACACAGGATTTAACCCTATTGGTATGATCCAATGTCTACTGAAGATCTGGAAAAATACCCACAAAAGGAATCATATGCAGGCCCTATTCAGACCTCCTTGGGTGGATGAAGAGAGAGATTCAAAGATTTTTATTACTATTATCCTTGACTTATACTGTTGCATTTTTTCCTAATTCAAGGATACTTGATGGGAAAAGTTCCCCAGCAATCAGCAGAGAAAAATTTCAAGTAATTTCTCTATATTTGGAATACTTGCTGCAATTTCTCCTTCTTTAGTGAGGCTGCATGCATGATCATCTCTCTGACCCAAAAAAAGAGGTGCTTGCATGCTGGAGGGATAATAAATCAAATATCTTTGGGTCTTTGAAAGCCCCAGATTTACACAATTCAAGTCCTGAAGTGAGACATAAAAAAAAATATTAATTTAACTTAGCAATTAATACTCTGTGAAAGTGCTGTGATGTCCAGAACACAAATGTGAGAGAGCAGTGATTACTGATCAAGATATTAATATTATTTGGAGAAGTTTAAAATACATCTTAAATTTAGGAAATTAAAGTTAGAAAACAGATTGAGAAAACATCTAGGTATAAGACTTGCGGTTAAATGAAGACTAGATTGTTTGTTTACTAGACCCTCTCTCAATACACTCTTGAAATCCTGTGAGAAATTCAGCAAGCTTGGGTTCTTCCACCTAACTCAGTAACCCAAAATGAAAATCATACTAAACTCTGCAGATAGCCAGAGCAAAGAGGGGACCTTGATATACTTATGTAGACCTGTAGTAAGCTGCATCAGTCTTCCCCATTTCTCTCCGCTGACTGTAGATAGAGGCTATGTAACCGTGCTATTAATTTGGGTGTCTCTGTTCAAGGCTTACAATTAGATTAAAAGAATCTGGGCTTTTATATTGACTTAAAAATCATGTAATGTTCTCCATTAAAATCCATCTGCTCAAAAGATATGTTCGAAATAAATGCAAGATATCATCTGTCATTAAATTAGCTTCCTAAATGACTCAATACTAATTTTAGAAAGGACAACAGCAAAGCTGCCTTTGGACATCATTGGCCCAGGACCAGTGTACAGTAACTGATGCATTTTTTCCCAGTTTCATGAATAATTAGTGGGGTTTTTTCTCTCAGAAAATTCTCAGAAATCATTCTTCTTATACTGCAGTGCTAAAGGAGAGCAGTAACAATGGCAGGTGGATTACTGAGTGTAGGTTATGAGGTCTGAAATTTTAGTGACCTTGAGTAGAATCGGTTTTCAAATGCAATTCGTTAAATAACATTATATTATATGACAGCTCTGGGAGTGAGGGAATATGAGAATAGTAAAGCCAAAGTCCCTTGGGATAGTCAGATAAAATGTAGGAGAACCTGTCTAACACATTTGTTATATCTAGTTTTGTTGCTTTAAAAAGCTTTGCTCAGGAAGCTGCTAAGCTCAGTGGAAGAAATCACATCTCAGCCAACACAAATGCACTGTTGTATAGTGCCTCTGTTCTAACCACGGCAGCATACTGCAACCAAAAACTAAATTAAAAAAAAAAATAAAAAGTGATGCACAGCTAGATTTAAAATAGTAATTTCAGAATTAAAATATAACATATTAAAACCAAAGACTTCTTGACTATCATTAAATCATGCAATGTTCTCTTTTTAAAGAACTGAATATTTAAACTAAATTCCCAGGCTTTCTTTTTTAGATTCCACTTCCAGTGCAGTAGCTATGCTGTGTTTCTTCTATGGGACCACATCTGAAATCAGTCACTCTATACTACTGACAGTCAAAAGAACTTCATCTAAAAGTACTTTAAGATTGGATCTTTTGTGTGAAGCTCAAGCAATCTGCAGCCAGTGAAGAATCAAAATATATTGAGGATTCGCTACCAGAGACGCAATCGTGAGATGCAGAAATAATTGCTGGAAAATATCAGAAGCTGGTGTGCCAGGGAAAGTTTGTGTTTCATCTGCTTTTAGAGGATTTATGTGTCCAGCCTATGTATTACTTTTAAAAGCCAGGGTACACGGATAATAAAAATATATCATACACAAAATTCAAGAACTCTTAGAACATAAGAAATGGCTGATTCTTTTATGGGAAAAAAAAAAAAAAGAATAGCTAATAAGGATATCTTCTTATTTCATCTTTAGATACTTCATAAAGTCACTGTCAATTTCCTAGCTGATAATGCAGCCTAGTTTTACTCCAGGTTAATTAACATGTAATGCTTGCAGTTGTTTATAGTTATAATTGTTGTGTATGCTTATATTAAACTAATAGGGACTATAAGTTTTATCTTTCATGGTATTTGTTAGGTTTAAGTAAACCAGAGGTTTCTATTTTTAGTTTTAAATAGAAAAAAAATCAAGAAAATCTGAGAACAAAGAAGTGGTTGTATTGTACTTAAAGCTTTACGTGGGAACTCTGTTTCTGCAGGCTGTCCATGAATATTTTCTCTGAAATGAAGTGTCCTTGATATACCCTTATTGCACTTTATACTATTCTCTGAATTATAGAAGAATGCACACTGGCTGTTTATTTTATTTTGGAGGAGTCTACTTCCTTAGAAGCAGACTGAAATAAGGAAAATTGAATCATCTCATCAGTAATCACTTGGTACCATCATACACTTGCCCGAGGGAAAAATGAAAGTTCCACTTGAAAATTATCTTGAGAAATAAGCCTTCAGAAAGAGATGTTAAACCAGGTTAAAAAGGATCAGGACACTATTTCTATGAAAACAACAGCAATGATTAAGCAGACCAACAACTGAGACTTTCACAGCTAATTGGAACAAATGATGAAGATACCGTTCCTAGAATACTGTAGCCTTTCCAAATCATGATCAAAGAAAGGCTTGTACTGGCATGTACTAAAAGTAATTTCAGATTTTCAGGTGATTTACTTTTCTTTTTTTTTTTTTTACTAAGTCATCAACATACCCTAAAATTCACCCGTTGCCAAAAAAATTGAAATAAATAAATCCATCTACCAGGTCACTAACCTTGATATCTATAGAAGTCATAACATTTTTTACAAGAGTAATAAGAACTAAGACATTAAAGACTGTAGAAAGGCTGGCACTGTCCAGAGAATCCTCCAGACAATCCAATGCAGGTCCTCAGAGTTCCTCAGCTGGGAAGCCTCAACTTTTTGCAGAGTAGGCTGCACAGTAAGGCAGCTATCATATCTCATGCATCGGGGAGTTCTCTATTTAACAGTGCTACTCATCTTTTTAAGAAGGCACTAATTTTAGGATAATTTGGAAATGCTGTTCCATCTGCAAATTAAATTGCACTTCCTATATTACAAATACCAAGAATTAAGTAGAAGTCACGTTCACCTTTTCTCTTTCTATTTAACATTACTTTTGCTGCAAGAAGCATGTAATCCACAGCTTTCTTTTTATGCCTGACCATTTTTATTTTTGATCCTTTTTAATACGCTGTAATAACCAGTCTATAAAGACCAGTTTCTCAGAATAAAGAGGACTGGCATCTCCAGACTGAAGAAAGAGCCTAAAAAATTCCATGACTGCAAACTCCATCATTTCTTGTACCCCCCCATCACCCACTTTCATGTTGTCCCAGCTTGTACCTTCATTGGGAACACAGCTTTGCTCTTACAGAGAGGAAAAAGTAGCAATGAATGCAGGAGTGCATGAATCATTGCACGCATAGTAAAACAAAACTGGAAGTAATATGCTGCCCAGGGAAAAAAAACATTAAATACCTTTAGCTATTGTTTGTCCAAGAACAATCTTGGAAACTTTTGTGTCTCTCTAGACTAAAGCTAGGATTAAAAAAGTAAATGACTGGATTCTTCTTTTACCTAATTACTGTTTTTATCTGGAGTCATTGAACTATGCACTCTTTCAAACCAATTTTAAGTTTAAAAACAAAGCACGGTTTTTGTAGATTTGCTAGACTCATATTCAACACTTTTATGGTAAGGTAATGAAGAAGGTCTACCTGTAAAAAGAGGTTCCATTACAAATGTTTTCTTACAAACATTTAGAATATTACATCTTGCATGACTATACCTGGAGGCAATAGACAGTAGCTATTACATTGGATAAGTCATAAAGGATGAAATGTACTATATTAAGAACTATAGCAAATATAAATATTTTCTTTTTTTTATTTTAAACTATATACAAAGTAAAAAAGCTCTTTTTTTTCTAAACTGCAAGAGAGACTCCTTTCCCTTGTTAAAGCAAAACTCCTTTAAATAATCATGTAATGCTGAAATCTTAATGCCAGTGTTACTATTTTATACATAACTGGTGGCCATCTGACTGTTGATATGAAGCCAGATGCAGCATGCCTATTAAGGACTGATCAAAGTTTACTATAGTTTCCAGTATTATTTTTATAGAAACTGCAGGAAAAGAAGTATTAAAGATACATTTCCAGAATATCTGCAAACATTAATAATATGTTTAAAAAAATAAATCCCACGAAACCATGCAGCTGGTCCAGTACATCCAGCACCCTCTTATTTCACATTTAGAGCAGAGAGAGATCCAATCAGACTTGGTGGTTGAGGAGTGGATTTTGCTATTGTGTGGCCATGATGGAATCATATGACTCTCAAGTGGCTACCACAGCAGCTGCTAATTTCCAATGTGGGATTTAATTAAATATCTCAGGATTTTTTACAGACAGAAGCAAGCCAGTACAAATCAATACCAGATACGCAAAGTCAGCAAGACAATGAGAAACTGCTATTGTTCCCATTTAGTGGCCTTTAATATGTCTTGAAGTTTCTATTATCTAATGGAATAAAAAGAACATACTTTTCTTTGCCTGAAACACTAAAAAAGACAAACCAGAGCAAGCAAAAAGAGAGCATGAAATAAAGATGATACAGCAATATATGAGAGAAGGTAATTTCTCAAGTAACAGTATGCATTCTTGTGCCTTTGACAGCTCAGGTCTTTTTGAACAATGAGTAATTTATGGCCATGAAAGGGCAACCACTTTCCTTCATTCATTCATTTGTTTAATTCCCTCTAGGATACAGCAAATAAATAAAATTACTTTTAAAAAGCCATTTTCCATTATTATAATTTATGCCTTGAAGAAAATAATGTTAAAATCCTTTAGCTTATGAGCGAACCCACTTACTGTCATACATTCCACCCTCTTCTCTCTTCATAATAAATTCAAAAAATGTTTGTGATGCCACGGATGTCCTAAAGCAAAGTAGTATTAACAGGCTTACCTGTAACACAGATTTAGAGTTTTAAGATTCTTAATCCATTAAAGATGGGCGTTTGGATAGTAATACAATAATTATTTCTCCTAGTTGGGGAAATACTTTCTTGTTCTGTTCAATTTAGAAATGTCCTCTGTATCCTGGAAAGCAGGATCAATTCAAAACATTTTAAAAAATCTTAAAAGTTACTAAAAATGTAAACAGTTAGCAACTTGTGTATAATTTAGATTATACAAGATTAATCATCAGAATCCAAATGTAGAGCTATTTCCACAGTCAATCGTTGCATACTAATTAACAAGTTTGAATATTTGGTATTTAGCAGCATCACAACAAATCATAAGCATAAGCAGTGCAACCTGGCACAGCAGCATAAATCCAATTAAAAGCCTTCACGAATATAGGTTCATAATCTGACAAAGATAAATACAAGAAAGAATATGTGTGTTGTAGCTAACTCTAGGCACTAACTACTTAGTCTTGATGCCCCTTACTGTTAATGGCAGCAGAGGTTAGGAACCTGCTGGATCACTGTCTACAGAATCCTTTTCTCTTTTTCCATCAACAATACATGCACCCTAAAGACATTACCCTAAAGTTAGCCTTTTTGAACACCCACCAATGCCTTTTTTAGCCAATTTTCTAAACAGGTCATTACAGCCAGAGGTCTGGGTGTTCCTATACATTGCTATGCAAATGTAGAAATGACAAAAATATATATTGTTGAAAGATAAGGTAGGTAATTGCCTAAAAATTACACTATTCCTAAACATTGGCTGTGGTCATAAGGGACTAGATACCCAGTAGTAAGTAAACTGGACCTGTTGGGTTTGGAACAAATTATGTTACTGTTTGATGAATGCAGGTATTCAGGAGCAAAACTGTTGAGCTTCATTTACTTATGGTTAATACACATCCCCACAAACCCGCTGTGCAGGCTCTGTTACATTCAGTAGTTCTTCTGTGTCAGTTTTGCCTGAAGTTAATTATTTTCCAAGTATTATTCACGTACTCTTCTATATCAAACTATTATAATTTACCATGTGTAGGCCAGTTCTTGAAGATCATGAAGAAAGGCTAAAACATGTAGAAACCATACATAATCCTTATACATAGCAGGAGACTATACTGAAGTAAGTACATGCTATTTTCATTCTGTGTTTATCCTTGGGATCCTGTTTATCTATCAGCGGAGTTAAAAGTGTGGGCTAGCATTCATAAATCTAGAAACACATTTGGGATGCAGGAATTTTAGCTGCCGCCTCTCCCTACACTCTCACAACAGTTGCAATTCATTGATGATTTTACCATCTGCTCAAAAGCTAAAATACTTGGTTTAAAGCCAGACAGGCAACTCCATTATTAAATGCAAAGGCATCTCTAGTACCATAAACACAAGCTTAAAACTTCTCACCATCTTTGCAGCTCTACCTGTGTTAACAATTGTGAGACTAGAATGGGCTCAGCACCAGAATGGCTTAATCGAGGCTTTGTCACGGTGGTGCAAATTACTACAAACTCCCGTCTGGATAATGTTAAGGTTCTTTTCAAAGGAACTGACCTGTACCTCCCATTGAGACATTTCAAAGAAAAGCTGGGAATTAAATAAGCAATTGCTATCCATCTTACTGCTGATTAATCTTTGACTGAAATAAAAAACTATTCTGTATATGTGAACCCTTTTGCTGCTGTCCCGTCTATGTGGGGATTGTTAACAGAGTCCTGTAGGCCTGTTAAGTTAAATGAGCGCTTATTATTAAATTCTTATTCCTATATATTTTAGACAATATTTAGTCAATGAAATATCTGACAACCATTCTATATACTAAATTTCTTTGCTTTTGGATACTTGAAATAAAGTTGTTTTCTTCTTTGTTCCTTCTTTTGTTTTTGATGGTGCAACACACCATTTCTTTTTCTGTTATAATGGCCTTGATTCCCAAATTTTATCCCTAATTACTTTTATTTGGTTAGTTATAAATATCAAGGAATAGGCATATTTGAATTTTATTATATTAGCACATTTTACTGTATTGTGTGGTCTGTGTTACTCTGATATGTTCGATTCTTCTCTATTATCTAAGACATGATGATCATGCTTTAATTCAGGTAAGTATAATCAGAAAATAAATCAAAGGAACAGGCTAAACCGCAAATGCCCTGAAGTGTCATTTCTCTTAACAACTCTTTTTTGTGCAAATTTTCAACGTAATGTTGGGCATTAAAGCATACATAACTTTCATACATATTACCACATGATGGGCAGTTGTGATCTAATGTGCCAAAAAAAGAGGGATAACACTGTGTGGGCAGTATCTATAGCGTTTTTTAGTGATCATGTTCTAGCAGCACAGAAATGCAATCCAAACTCCTACATCACAACTTGACAAAAATAAATTCAATTCAATTTTAGAATAAATTCTTTCTGGAATAAGATTATCTGCCACATTTCAGCTCAGGAACATTTCTTGATATCCAAATTCCATCTTTTCACAAACAGGCATTCTGAGTAAGTTTGGCAGGCTTTTAATTACAGAAGCACAAATATGTCTCTAAAATAAAAGTTTTCAGTATTCAAACTTTGCAGGGACCACTTCATTTAAGACTGTAAGGGTGATATCAAAATTGAAATGACAGCTATGATTTCCAGGCATATTTCCATCTATAACACATACATTCTTCACACTTTAAAAAAATGAAGGCACGGTTACAGCTGCTGCCTACTGATCTGTGTACATTGAGCAGCACATCAACATATTCAGCTTATCAGAACCATTTGCAAGAGCATGTTTGTCAAGCAAAACTATCTCAGAGCATTAGGGAACTGACGTTTCAGTTGAATTACTTCAGTAACTCTTCTATAATAGCATAGAAGGGCTATTTTAGCTGAGACTATGCAAACAAAACCAAAAATTTCTCACAGACAGTTAAATGACTCAGAAACCTCAATACTGTGAAATCTAAAATCGTTTCAGGCTTGAGGTTCAATATGCAAATAAAATCTAGAGCTAGTCAGAATACCAGCATGAAGAAAATTACAAGCTTTGATACTGGCCTGTTTCCAAAGTACAGGTCATATCTCAAACTACAAAAGGTGTTTTAATGCAGAATAAATAAAATAAATTACTAATAATTCCTATGTTGTTATAGAGATATTCCTCAGTGAGTCACAGTAAACTTCATAAAATGGTATCATTATGCTCACATTGTAGGTGTGGGAATGGGCACAACAGGGCTCTCCTGAGCTTTAAGCTAATACATCGAATAATCAGAAAACACTGATTGTCATGTAGAGACCAGGTCTGTTCATTTGTCATGCTAGCTTGCCTGCAGACAAAATTGTCTCCGCACATACAACTTTCAGCTTGAGGGCACCTGGAGAACAAATTCATTATAACAATGATCTCTCTGTTGGTCAACCTCTTAGACCTCTGATGCCTGAACCTAAAATCCAATGCACTGTAGGGCTGTGCTTGCCTAAGGAAAAGACAGCTTTTCCTGAATTGCTTTGAAATGTCATTTAAGCACAGGCAAAACCTGGTAATTTCACTTTTTACTATGCATCATTAAAAGAACTTAGAGCATCCCCATGGTCTGCACAAGAACAGAACAAGTGACAAATCTATGAAATGTTTTAAATTAGGTTTGTCTAGCCCTTCCTAAGGTCTGTCTAGCAGATGAACACCTTTTCTCAAATTCAGTAGTCAAGCAAGATTAGGAGACCTTAAAAAAATAAGATGAGACATCCAGAAAAATAAAAATAGATTATTGGAAGTAGAGAATCTAATACCCCTAGTAATTCCACAACTATAAAATTCATCTTCGTACACTGGAAAATTCATTACACATTACAATGTATCATAAATATATTTGTATACAGTGCATTATAATCTTACATTTATATATAAATATATAGAAGTAATATATAATCAGATCCTTATGATAGAGCAAACAATGACAGAAAGCTTCTCGGAATGCTTTATTAAAAGCACAAAAGTAGGAAGCCTTTTTTCCAGTGGTGCCTATGGAACAACTGTGCAATTTCAGTAAGGTCAGAGTTTTGCCAAGGTTCAAAGGAGGCAATCGCTTTGACTGGGCTGTGAACAAGTAAAGAGCCTTGCTAACTTGTATGGTATCAGCCAATTTTACAAGGGGTAAAGCAATTGACATTACCCATTCAAGGAATATAAAATGTGAGGACAAGGACCCATATGAGTTCACCTTTTTCCATGACTGCCAAGTTATTCTGATTAAAAAGTATCTCAGCAAAAGCTTCTGCACTTCCTTAAGTATCTGAAGCCCCTCAGCTGTGGCTCTGGTTGGCCTTTACTTAGCACAAATTACTCCAACTGTTATACTGCCATGTAGGAAAGATTGGCTCCAAATTAGTCTCTTCTGATATGAGATACCTGCAAAATTGATTGCTTGGTGCATTAATAATGACCTCCCACTCCTTTGAGCTTTAAAATTCCAAAACTGCCATGAATACCTGAAGGGTTTTTACATACATAAGGAGTGCATTCAATCACCCTATCACACACATACATAATTCCCAGTCAAACTGGAGGCTTGTACCATTCATGTTATTAAGAAAATAAACTCAATATTTCAAAGGGGCAGATTTCCTTCTCAGACTAGGCAGCAAATAAAGATAGCCATCAGAAATTGCTAAGCCCAGGAGCCCCTATACCCTCGTAGTAATTAGTCCTACATATATGGAGAGAAACTCAGACAGTTGACATCATAAATAGATACCCAGCAAGACATGGAGAGAGCCAAATAGACATGCCTTGTACATAACCCCTGCATGTGATGAGAGTGATAGTCTGGGATGCAAGATGCTTTCACAGTCAGCAGAGATTCAAGCTGCATCAAGCACTGTTCAAGGCATTCCTTCTCCAAAGGGCGGCAACTATACTGTGCTAACTGACAGGGAGCATCACTGTAGAAAGAGACAAATATTCCCACGGCCACAGGAAGGAGGCCTTGTGAGCCGGCCTCTGAAGAAGAGGCACTACATGGAAGATGGGCTACACAAAGCAGAAATATTGCAGAAAGCAGGTGGCAACAGCCAGGACTATGCAGCACACCTGTGGAAGCTCTGAGTTACCAGGTTATGTACAGGCATGCAAATAGGAATATCCACATCCCGCTACCAGAAGTTTTTGGAAGAAATCTGCTACAATTACCTTTTATGGGGAATCTGACCCCATGGAACACGCCTGCCAGGTCGTAATCTTCACCTGTTTTCTGGATTCCAAGAAGACTTGAGCTGGGCAGTGGCACTGAACTTCCTAGCACAGAGTACTCATAAGACCACTTATGTATGGCACTACAGGAAACTAGGGAATTCTGGTGTCAGAAGGGGAGACTCCTTGAAAGCTTAGGGACATAGAGAGTTAGGTAAGCACTAGCCAGTTGTTTTCATATTAAAAATTGAGTTTCAGATGTCTGAAGGTCATTTAATTTATGCCTTAGGGATCCTTTTTAGGATATGTATCACAATGAGTAAATACATTTTGTGCTTGTTGCGAATCTGAAAATTCACAGTAATTTAATTCTCCTAATAAAATTATCAGCTGTGAAAAAAAATATTTTTTTTTAACTAAAACCAGGACACAACACTGATTTGTGCAGATCCCCACCAATTTCAGTAGGGCTTCCCATATCCTCCTGCTCATAGTAAATCACAGGACCAAGATCTAACAGTCTAAACAGCTTCACTGATTACTCACACGTTGCAAGCACAAGCACAAACAAAAAAAACAGGAGAACATGATCTACCCTTTTTTCTAATTAATGTCAAGCATAGACTAAGACTCGTATTTTCAGGGAGATATTTCATTTCCAGACTATAGCGAGCTATTAATGAAATTTCCATAATGATTTTAGGCATCTTTTCTCCAATACTCTCCAATTGTCTAATAATTAGAAATTGCCCATCCCCTAGAAGCAAAACTTTTACTGAGTTCACAGCTGCAGGGAGCCCCTGTTGCGGCTGCATCCTGCTTCCCTCAGAAGTCGTCCCTCTGCTGTGGAAATTACTTCCAGCAATGCTATAGAAAGAAATGCAGAGTAGATTTTAAATATAGTTCTAGCTTTTATTTTTAAACAAGTTATGTACTGAGAGTGCAGTTACAAACAGGTTCCACTCATCCCTTCTTCTTCAGCCCTAAGATTAGCAGCAGAATGTGCAATTGAAACTTAAAGGAGTGATTGATGGAAAAATCCAAACGAAACATAAAACAATGAAAACATGTTTGAATTAAAGTGAATGATGAGCACTTTCAAGGGTAATGATAAGTTTTGTAAAAGATATATCAGCATACAGCAATGGCCATTATAACTAATGGAAGGATATCGGGCAAAAGCAACCCTGCCTTCAGAAGGGTTCTGTCCTCCCACCTTACCATATCTAGTAATAACCCTCGCATAATGTCTTCTTAAACAAGTTCCCTTTATCTTATCAAATAAAAGCTACAACAGCACGGGTTTTTTCTTTTTCTTTTTTTTAATAAAAATTTGCTCCCAAGTTGGTATGCGAAGGGGGCTTAATAGCCCACAATCACTGCAACAACTTTTGGGGCAAATCGTCTACCTAAACTCTTCTAATAATAACCTTCAGGCCAGACAGACAACCCTGCCTTCTAGCTAGAGATTTCTCCTTTTTGCACCCTATCATGTTTGCAGCTCTCCAACACTTTATCTAACTCCCACTCAGCCAAGTGGCAACAAAATGCTCAACGTTGAAACAATCTGGAGATTTTCCCTTGCTTGTCACAAAGTTTGTTGAATTTTGAAGTGTAAACCCTTCGTTTCAAACACTTTGAAAGTCATCTGATTTGCTGCCCACTAAGGTCTATCTCATTATATACAAATGTCTATTTCTAGAATCTAATGTAAGCACATTTGCAAGGTAACGTGAATCACACAATCCACAGCTACACTTGTCTATTCACAATGCTGTCAACTTGAATTTTATATCAAGGAAGCACGCTGTGAAATGTGATCAAGAAGGTCATCTGAGGGCTGTTATAACATTTATTTTAAGGCTATCAGAATCTGGGGTAGTATGCAAAGAAAAAGATACAGAAAAACTAGTAGCCTAAAACTAGTAGTCTATTTACCTAATATTTCACTCCCAAGTGCCTTTTTCAGCATGCACAGCATTGTTTCATAATCTATGTTAAAGATAGTTTGGACTTCTATATTACCTTCTCCAGAACATGTCACTCTTCAGAGTAGAGTAATTCCTTTAGTATCAGTAGACCGGGCTAGGCAAATGAAAAATTCTAAACTATCATGTACTCAATATAATCTCTAAAATTGCTCAGCTTTTACATCCAAATCAATTTTTCTGTAACAAGTAATGCTGGCCCAAACCCCAAGGTTATCATCTGCTTTCTGAATCTGTCATGGCAACAAACACTTCTACCTGTACTGTCATCAGTGAGTGGAGAAGAAAGTTTCTCACACCAGTCTTCAGAAATGCTCCTACAGAGTTCAATTAGATAAAGGAAATATTTTCCTCTAAAAATGCCAAGACACAATCAATTTTTTTGCAGGCACAGAGGGTCAGTGAATAGAAATATCTGGGTGAACTGTTAGTACATTTTACTTTAATATTTAAAGTAGAGGTGTAGTTCTAAACACTAATAATATCTCTATTCTTTACTGAATATCATAATGAATGCCTGTGATCAAATTGCACCTACAGAGGTAGTTTATTAATTTTATTTGTATTAATTAGGTTAAAATATATAATTGGAATCTGTATTTTTATTCAAATAGGTTTTACAGACCTTTTTCTCTAAAACTCTTTATAGCAACAAACAAAAAATTTCAGTTAACTGATGGCATCCCATACTTTGGCAGACTCCAGTGGGTACACTTCCATTATCAGTCAGACAGCTATATATTCACAAGTAAGAATGAAAATCTAAGAAATGATTGAAAATTAAATCCCTTATTTTTCAGTAGTATTAGAAAACAAACTACCATATAGGAAAGAAATTTTATTTACAGATAGAACACAAACGCACAGCAGTTGTAGGTTTTTATCCAAACAAAAGGCTGAAAAGCTGTCCATAACATAATTAATGGAGCCTAGTGGCAAGTGAGAATTCTGGCCTCCCTTTTGTGTTTATTGGTATTCTTGTCAGCATGTTGGTTAGATATGTACAGTTTTGTTGTGATATGCTGACAGATTTGGACTGTATATGTTTCTCCCAGTGGTTGTGGGCTCAGTTTGCAGAACATATGCCTTCACAAACTGGGTTTCCTCTAATGAAGGGCATCCAGCATACACTATTGCCACTAATTGATTCCTTTCCCTGTACTCCTAGTACTCATAACAGTTACTCAAATATTATTACTGTAAGCACCTAAAACAAAAGACAGAGAATTCCTGGTAAAAAAAGGATTCTTTTTCTTTTCAGGACACATGAAAGATTCAAGTAGTTAAGTATTCAATCAATAACAGATTCAGTTATAAGGATCTTCTACATGTATGCATCATCATTCTAGCAACCTTTATATCTTATCTTTCTTGTGGTTTCTATAAAGGACAGCCATATGTACTCTCAGTAACAATTCTGCACTTTCCGATCTCCTACAGCATGGGCATGGAACATTTCCTGACTTTGCATTGTTTTGGAGGGATCACAACAGCTGACCCACAGTCCTGAGAAGTCTAGGACATACCAATGTTACATGAAAGGTGAAAGAATTCTAAGAAACTGCTGGAAATATTCAAAAGCATTTAGTCTTGATTTATGTAGCAAGTTCAATTCACTCCTTTCAAGACTGTTTATCTTGCCTGTCTTTTATACTGAGAGACAGTCAAAGCAAAGAATATTTTATGTCCTGATTCAACAAGCAATTTCAGAACATAAATTTTCACACTTGCACAGGTCAGGCGGGCAGGGTTTGATACTTTCTAAATCACAGTATATTTAAGTGTCCTCTACAGTGCTGGGAAAGCCATTGGAGTTTTCTGTAATAATATAATGAGTCAAAATGATAAAAGATCAGTCCTATAGAACCGGATATAGATATATAACATAGTGTACTTGCAAAGATATACTTAAGACCACTATGTGGTAGTAAAAAAATAATTAAAAATTACATACTGTCAAAAATAATTACCAATGTAAATGAACGAAGCATTCTGAAAAGCGTAGTTTAAGACACACAAAATATATTTTAGATTTTGTAAGCAAAATAATTCTGAAAAGGAATTTTTTCCCACCTATGTCAAATATGAAACAAAATTACTTTGAGTCTCATAATTTCCAGGTCTATTTGCCATGGTGTTATACAATGGTAGTAGAAATCTGCCCCAAGTATCATCTCGTAGTCAGATTGATATCAATCTCTGTTATATCATTATTTAGCTACTCAAGTAAGATTTTTTCATTGTAAATCCAATTCACAATTATGTCTTTCCTACAATAAAGAACAATGCAAGAGAAGGAATTTAAAGCAGCAAATTGAACAATTACATGATCAAAGATTATTTTTTTATTAGTTAAATCATATTTTATTTTCTTCTATTTTTCCCCTTCAATTATTGGATATGGAGATTTTTTGCAACCATTTTAATCAACACTTATCCTGCTTGATTGTATGCAATGGAGCAACCATCCTGTGTGTATGGAAATATCTCCATGGTAACAGATTATAAAACATAAGCACCGGATTGTGATCACTGTTTAGAAAATAAGGTGGTTGAACATGAGGAAATCACCCTCCCAAGTTTCCTTGGAATTTGAGTAATGACATTTAGGGACTGGAATGTACTGTAAATCCCCAAGTTTCAATTAAAAAAATTATTAGGTAATTTATATAAATATATACTATAGAAATAACCAAAAACTAAATAAATATCTTGGTTTATCATATTCAATATACAGTCTTTAAGGTAAGAACCACCTTACTTATCATTCACTGTGAGCAAAACCATGCGAAAAATTTAGTATTCCAATTGAAGTCAACTTGTTTGTGGGACCATTTATGCTTTTAAGGGGAAGCACCTATTTCACAGAATGTATGCCCTTAAAGTGTGCTGCATATTGTATTTTTGATCTAAAGTATAGTCACACAAAAGGAAGCAGCAGAGGTAACTGAATCTACTCAGCTTTTTGAGAATGCGTGAGCAAGGAAAAGGACATGATCAGACATTGCTTTAGTTACAGTTATGGGCTATTAATAGGAGAAGAGCAAGCACAATGTGACTTCAGCGGACTTTTAGGAAAATTGTCTTCATGTATGTTGCTGAGCTATCTGAACCATATTTAAGCAGGAAGAAAGAAAGGTGTCAAAGCTTTCTTTTCATTTCATTACCTTGCATCTGCTCCTATGAGGAAAGGACCTACCATCTTTTCCTAACTCTGAACTAAAAAAGTGCTGACATTTTGATCAGTGATATCTAGTCCCCTTGATCCTACAGAGCACAGATTACAAGAATTAAAAAAGGAATTATTTAGATGGGTTCACAGGAGGAACCTATGCATTATGCCAGTTCAGTTGACTTTTGGGAAAAAATGTAGTTAGATATATTTATATTGAATGAAGTAGTCTTGAGTGAGAAGTTTAGACTAAATACTTAACTTTTAGATGCACACCACCAGATGAGACACTGTCATCAGAAGGCAATTCATACCATTCTAGGACATGTTCAAGGTAAGAAGGATGATTTACTTTCAGGAATGACTATTTCTCTCCATTGGCAGTAAAGGGAGCTGACACAACCAGCTCATTTTACAAAGCTTCGAGTTACGTGACATAAATTCCAACCCCAATTGCATGCCAGTGTTTTATTTATTTACAAATAAAAGGCACTAGCTTGCAGAAGATGCATTCCTTTCTTGGCACTTTGTGACTGAATGAGTTTGTGTCTAAATATCTGCTATTTTGTTCCTGCTCTATCTGTTTCCCCACAGACCCAGAAGTATATGATCATTGACCAAAGAGCAGACAGCCTACCTACATTACATTTTTCTTGCTGTAGCCTGCTTGAATTAGAAGCAGTTTGAAAGATGCGCAGTTTCAAATAGTAGTTTATTTGCATTACTCGTGAAAGTCCTCCAGCTAAATTTCCACACAGCATGCTGATTATGTCCATGCAAGTGTGTCTGTGGAGCTTTTAAGCTTATTGAGAAAAATAGTGAAAAGAACAGACAGCAAGCGCTTCCTGTACTGTGTATAACTAGATTTCTATCTTAGCTTATTCTGAGCTCCCTCAGAGAATGACCCTTTTAGACATTTTCATGTCATCCTAAAGTACCTGCATCAAAAGTTGAAGAGCATCACTGAACTGATTAAAAATCTCTAGTTACCAAAAAAATTTTTAATTAAGTTTCATATAAAATTATAGGTATAATAGCAGTTGTAATCTTAGAATGGGGAATGCTTTGGACTCAATGAACAGTAGAAATGTTACTATGGACTGCATGCATACATGTCACATTTTCCATATAATGAAATAACTTTTCCTCTCTCTAAAAAGCATTTTTGATCTAGGAAATAACCTGTCTGAAAGCAAAAGATCCTTGGGCAAAATTCTATAGACTTCGTTATTCTAGAGATCAGACTAAGTGATACAATGATCCCTTCTAGTCTCCATGGAACTTACAGAAACTACATGACCTTAATGAGTAAAAGCATACATATTTAACAGTCTTTAATAGATTCACAGTTTTAAAAGATCATTATGATCATCTGCTGTGACCTTCTACAGTAACCACTTATCAAAACTTAACTTAATGAGGTACAGAAAAATTCTTTACTAAGAGACTATTGATTTTAAGACTGCAAGTGATAACAATCCAATAGTATCAGGCAAGCTGTCCTGGAGGTTACTGCCCTTCATGATTATTAATTTTTTTAATCTTTTATTTTTATTTACCCAAATTCAGATCACAATCATTTGATCTCATTAAGCTATGTTTGTTAAACCCTCCCTTCTATCAAAAATCTGTAAATAAATATCCATTGTATTGAAAAACCTACCACATTACTACTGTTCAATGGGATCACACATAAATATTTTGTTATTAGACGGTAATCCCTCAATCTCTCACTACAAAGGAAAGCAAAATTGTGCCTAGTATTTTTCTGAAAAAAATCCAAGTTAACATTATTCTTCTTAAAAACAGTTACAAGTTCAACTCACTTTTCACCAGCTAGTTCTCTGGTGATTCTATTTGCAATAGATCATTCATTTAAGTAGGTCTTTTACTTTTTTTTATACGCTGTGAACATCATACAAACATATAGATGTATCTGCGTGCATATATTTGCATATATTTTGCTTGTAAGATCTCTTTGCACCCATGTAAGTATGTGCAAACAAACTCAAAAAGGGGGCATACAATTACTTTCAGGTGAAACTAAACTGCAATACGTATCTAAAGTTCTCCGGCTGCAAATGGTCTGTGGGATCAGACTAGAGAGAATTCCAAGATAAAAACCACTGCAGTGTGTATCATGTAAGTAACAGGTCATCAGAGCTTTCTGTATCACTGTTCATAGAGGCTCCTGTTGGTCCACATTACTTTCTGAAGTAGACATAGTCACTAATTCCACCATAATTAACACTGTTCATAAAACTCAAAATCTATCTGAAGACCCTTTGCTTTCCAAAATTATATGCATTGTTTTTTCAGACATGCTGGGAAGCTTATGATGTTCAGCTGTCTTATTCTGTTGGCTGTCTTATATCTCTTAACAGAGGAAAACTACCTTTGAAATTGTATTGATATCCTATGGATCTAATCTATATTTCTTTTTTCAAGATCCATTAAAATATGTGTAGCTAATATTCACATTGGTCAATTAGCCCATATTGCAACTTGATCCAATCTTTTCATTCTTTGCCTCCACTACTAGGATTACACTTTCACAGGTGAAGTGACAGGGAGACAGAGCAGAAAGACCTCAGCAATTCAGCGTGCATCTTGTACTATGTCAGATTTTGAAGCTGTAACAGAAAGTCCTTTCACTTTCAGGCTTTGTACATCTGGGTACATAAAAGCATATTTTTCCTGCAGGCTGTTGGTTGTTGTAGATATTTCAGAGGCCTTTACTTTTGTATGTTATTGTTCATAACTGAAAACTATCCCACTTGTTTGATGCATTACGTCAATTACCACCAAAAGGTGAGTTATGGCTCAAATTTGGGAATGAGCAGTACAAATGTGGAATGGTCACACATCACTGATCAGGAAGAAACCAAAACTTGTTTCTTTACTAAGCTTTTGAGGTCTGGAGTGACAGTACTTTAAATTTTAAAGGCTTACTTGTCGGGAAGCTTTCTTTTAGTTTTCTTCTTTATTTCTCATTCTTTTCCCACCTTTACATTATTATCAAAGCTGTCCACACTTAAGGAAACTCACTGTCTGTCTGTCTTCAAAATCAAATATCCATCTAGACTGAACAATGTACTGTAGAAAGAATCTCACATTGCTTCCTTACTTTTTTTGATTTGTTTATAAATAAAAAGGTTGATAGAATTAAAGTTTTCAAAAGTGGGTGATACACCTTTTGAATAAAACTTCATGTTTTGCTTTTGAAGCAAAAGCTGTGCAGAATTCTGAGTGCAGAGGATCACATCACTAAAAAGTCTCATTGTACTGTCACCATCTGCAGCCATACAAGAAATAGGTAATGCATCCACATTGGCAAAAAGGATGCAAAGAAGAAAAAGACAAACAACGATGGGGAAATATGTTGATAAAATAAGAGGTTTATACTACCACGAAAGTGGGAATTCTGGTTAGCTGAAAGATGGTATATGTAAGTCCAGATAAAGTTTCTGGCCCCTGCTAATTATCAAAGAGAAGGAAAAAAAATGTAATTTACATCTGTAATCACAGGAATATAGAATTTTCCATGCCATGTCAGTCTTGAGGTCTGTTTATGTTCAACTGTGAGCGTATCTTATATACTTCAAAGGAGAAGGATGCTTACTGTGTACTGATCAGTAGCCATACAGACTGTGGATCTTTGAGACCAGCTATGGATGAAGAAAAATCTGTAATAAGTATCTTGTGTAGGCAGCTGCAATACAATGAATTAAAGTCTTTATTATGTGGCCTCACTTCCTAGCAGAAGCATTGGACACAGTAATTCTCCAGCACGTCCGAGTGCAGCAGTCAGCATGAGGTAGGCCTGGTTAGCACAGCTGTTAGTACAACCCCATGAACTTTAGCCAGCTTTTAGTTCCAATAACAGTAGAAAGGTTTAGGAAATGTTTTATGTAAGTAGAAGCAGAAAAAATCAATCAACTGTCCCCAACAACAGCCTGCATCTTGAATAGTTTTTCGTGTGCTCACAAAATCTATCTAGATAGCCAAACTATGCCAACAATCTGCTGACCATCAAGAAGTGCAAAAGCACTAAAGAAATGTCCAGACTGTGAGCACCACCAGCAGTGACAGCAAATCAGAAAGCCCTATTTGAACAGACTAATCACCAAGTTACTCCCCACTCCATCCTGTAACTAAGGTTACTTCATTGGGAAATGCTGAGGTTAGTTAAGAGTTTCAGGGAAGACTCCAAGGAGGGAAACCTCATGACCACACACCAGCATCTGAAACTGCCAGGGAACCCAGAAAAGCCCAGAGGACACCATAACCGTGCCCCAGGGCCATGCTCAGCCTGACTGGCACTACTCACCCACACAACTTATCTGCAGGATTGCAGCATCTCTCCTGTGGAACAGGGAAGTTGTGTACAAAATCATTACACAAACCTGGCCAACTTCTATGCCTTACTGCACCATCTCCCTTAAGGCACAGGGAAGTTGTGCAATTTGTAAAACTGCATATATCTTGTCATTAAAGTGATGTTGTACCCAAATCCATTTAGCCTCTACATTTTCATTTGGTCTTCAACCACAACGCTGAGACAGCAAATAATTTTTTTTCCTCCTAAACCTCCAAAACTCTTGTTTACTTTTCATAAGTCTAGTACTAGTACATTAATAGGTGCATATTGCCTTGACTTTCAAAGGCATGGGTACTCCTATATCACACAAATCTAAAGACCTTGTTATCATCCACATGCTATACATATACACATTGATGGAAACCAGTGTTTTCTGATTTGCCTAATACTTCATGGGAGGGTACCTGCATTTAATGTAAATTCATTACTGAATGAATGCATTCCTCCAAGCGCAATATGTCCCTCAAAGTAGTGGCACTTATTACGGCATATGCAAATACTCCTATGAATGTTAATGCCATTGAAGATAATTAGGGGATTTTTTTGTAATTGAACACAACAGTGATAAAATATTTAACAGGTGAATTAAGTTAATATTTTTTTCCAAAACAATTCTGTGTTATCATAATACTCTGTTGCTTACACAACAGAGATAACTAAAATCCCAAGTGAAGGACTGCATTAAAAAATGGAAGAGAAAACTTAACCAGTCTTGTCTAAAATGGCAATACCTGTTGTTGTATGCTATCTAGGTGACCAAAGTTTTCCAATTTGTATAATATTTTCAAAAATCTAGCTGTATCCAACTCAATCAACCTTTCAGATCAATAAAATATTCAGTAAAACCTAATTCTCAGATAAATAGCTATATATCTCTATCTGCCTATGTAGAATGAGCTTGATTTCCACCAAGTGAAAATGCTGCCTTGAAACAACCAATTTAATTTTTAAGTAAGAGGATTTAGGCTATGTCTGTTACTGAACCCAAAGATGCATCCCAGTTCCATTTCATGTCCAGATGTACACTTGGCAATCTCCTGACTCCTTTGTAAGGTAAGATCTAACTGACCATCAGTCTTACCATAGCCCTGGGCAACATTGCCAAGGTAATCTTGGTGCAGCACAAAATGATCCTGAAAGTTTCTGATTGTACATATGTATCATTTTAGGCTATACTCAGCTTCAAATTTTACATCTTCTATAAATGAAATGTTTCAATAATTTTGGGGGTTTGGTCTTTTTTTCCTGAAGAATTACTTTTAGCCCAGTGGATTGAGATTTCTTCATTGATCAATAAGAATGGATAAGAACCATGAGCCACACTGCTCGAGGGCAACATAACAGTGATTCTGAACACCTCACTGACCTCAGCCTATAAACTGGTGAAGGATCTAGAACACAAATCTTACGAGGAGTGGCTGAGAGAACAGAAGTTTTTTAGTCTGGAGAAAAGGAGGCTCGGGGGAGACCTCATGGCTCTCCACAACCACTTGAAAGGACGTTGCAGTGAGGTCAGTGTCAGTCTCTTCCCCAAAGTAACAAGTGACAGGACAAGAGGAAATGGCCTCAAGTTGTGCCAGGGGAGGTTTAGATTGGATATTAGGAAACATTTCTTCACTGAAAGGGTTGTCAAGCATTGGAACAGGCTGCCCAGGGAAGTGGTGGAGTCACCATCCCTGGAGGTACTTAAAAGACATGTAGATGTGACACTTAGGGACATGGTTTAGTGGTGAACTTGGCAGTGCTGGGTTAAGGGTTGGACTTGATGATTGTAAAGGTCTTTTGCAACTTAAACAACTCTGTGAAATAATTGTTTGGGACCACAGAATAATAGAAGGTGTTCTGAATGCAGGGAGCTAACCCACAGCACTGAAAGACTTAATTAAAATATATGCTTGGGGTCTTTGTATATGCCAAATGAAAAGTTTACTTTCCTATCAAATTAAATGTTTCATGTTGTCCTAAAGTGCATTTCAATATTTCTAGTATAATAAAAACAAATATAAAAAATTAAATTAGATTCCCTTTTCCTACATAATTTTTTTTGGTTCATCAGCTGAACTAAAAATCTGTTATTCATACAGTCCTACTTGCAAGTTCATTAAAAATAATGGATTCCATAAAATCCATTATATTTTGTATAATCCCCAGCTGATTGGCATTATTTTAGGCAGACTACTTTAAGTCTTTATTTATCGAGTTTTGAAATGCTGTTCCATTATTTTGGCTGGGAACAAAGTTAGGCTGATGGGACTAGGTTTAATGGAAGTAGCAAGGTATACTGAGTCTTGCTGCATTGGCTTTTTTAATCAAGTTTATTTTGTACTTCATTTGATGCTAAAATAAATAAAAATAGGTATAGCATTTTCCAGTGAAACCAAGGATAACATTGTAGACAATTCAGAAGATTGGGAATAAAAAGGACAACACTTCTATGCAAGATATGGTAGCTGAATGTTGGGAACTGGGTAAAACTGTGAGCAAATCTGAGGACTTTACCAAACTGAGTAGGAAGCTTAGAGTTATGCTTACTGATTCTATTCATTCAACCTACATTTTAGTGTTTAGAAGTTGGACTATAAAGAACTAAGACATATATTCCTGGCTTCCTTTCTAGTTACTCAGGCAAACCAAAAGGTATTTTATCCTGAGATATGCCATTTCACTCCCAATATGAATTTTCACGTTGGATGTCTCTCTTACTGATTGTACAGCCAGCCTTGAGTCACTAACTCAGATATACATGTCTAATTTTTAAATAAGATGAAACCTACCTCAGGAGATTACTCTCCCCCCCAACTAGTTTATAACTTTATTCAGGCCTAAAGAAAATGAAGTACATTCAGGCCAGCATGCCTACAGTAGCCATGCAGGATGATGGTGTCCAAAATTTTATCAGTTTACATATAGTACTATTTGTGCAATAATGTGTTTGAAAATACAGATTCCAAATACATTCTTTAAGTTATTGTTTGCAGTTTCGCATCTCTTTATGGACAACTATATAATTTTACGTAAACGTATCATCTCTAACATTAATAAGAATAAACCAGAAAGTCTCTGACTTTTCCCCAGAAATGTATCTCATTTTATATTCCTAAGCCATTCAAGGAATATATTTACTAACTTGACAGTTGAAGTAAAAAAAATCATGCATCCCTTTTTCTAAGAGCATAGAAGTTCTATATTCATTTACAGTATCACCATGGATGAAAATTCTTTGCATACTCTCATTTATATTTCTTCAATATTTAAGTATTATTAAATTGTAAAGGTAAAGTATGGTCCTTATCAGATCTTTCAAAAAATATAAAAGCATACTCACTACATCAGGCTACCAATTCTGAACATATTCATGTTGATTTTTACCTTCGAGACATTTGAAAACAATGAAAAGAAGTAAAAAAAAATTCATTGAGGGTATGTGAATTAAAGGATATTTTAGATATAATGCTGTTCTGTCAAAGGAAACTTCTTGCAAACATCCTACTTATACATATTTATTTAATGAAAACCCTGGCCTTTTTAAAGGAAAGGTGAAAAATGTAGTTGATAGACGAGATTGATTTGCTGTAGTGGAAATTAGGGTTCAAAACTGATTTGCCTGTATGTAAGCCCATTTTTTTTTCCTCAGTAATGTATTCTTAAAATAAAGTAAAAAGGAGAAGACTTACAACAGCATCTTTTACTTGAAGAGCTATATCATGGTATGTGTTACACAAATCATGGGAGCAAGGGGGAGTAACAACGCTCCTTAAATCCCTCAGAAGTTCATTGAACCTTGTATATAGGCAGAGAGCTGTGTGTAATCAATATCCTTGGAGGCTCATTTTCACATTAATAACAAGTAATAACAAGAAGTTTGTAATGGTAATTGCAGTCTCACAACAATGAACTATGGAGGCAAAGCTGAATATGGCCAGTAAATACACCTCTTTGTAGGTAGCTAAAAACTGGTCAATATGCACTTATAACCCATTTTCCATAAGAACAATTCATTTATATTTAATTCACATGCTACTCTAGTTCTTCCATTTTTTTCCTTCCCTGATACTTTTTCTCCTCCTGGTATTTTTTTCCTTAAAATATTTTGTTTCTATATTCCATTTTCCACTCATCCGACCTCTGTGTCTCAAATAAACATATCATGGGATCAAAAATATCAACAAAATTCTTATTGAAGCTGGAAAAAAATTAATTTATAAGAGAGATATTCAGTTTAAATAGCATACAGTTAGCAGGATGAGGAGACAAGAGTGAACAGCGTATGAATTTTTAAACAGGAAATAGTAAGGAATAAATGAATCGGACCCAGAAAGCAAATGGATATGTAAAGCTTGACTATAGCTAGCACAAAGCTTAGGAAGAAAATCTTTTTGGAGAACAGAATACAAGGGATCTGGAAATTCAAAGCCTATTGCTTTAGGAATGTGGGAAGCATGTTGGATTCAGACTGGTGAGTCTGCACAAACCAGCATGTGCAGGTGTTTTAGGCCTCCATACATGTTATTGTAATCTGTAGAACAGAGTAATACCTCTGAACCCCACAATTTGATTAGAACAGAAGTAAATTGCATAACTCTGTGGCAATTTTTCATAAATGTACTACTTTAAATTATGACACAAAACAGTTCACCAAATACCTTTTATTTTATACACCTTTGACCACCATTTTTTCTTAGCTACTTGTCATAGCTACTGAATATGGCTATTTAGCTTTTCAGTTATTTTTCTTTTAAACTTTTTATCTTTATTCTAGTCTAGCTGTTCCTCTCCTTCTGCTCACAGGCTGTTTCTGTTCTTAACTGTGCTTACTTCATGCTTCCATTCAGGCCAGACTGTGTGAGCCACTGTTCCATCTTTCTGTCAGTGTACTATCTGTCAACAGCAGGAATTTCTCTGCCATCCCTTCCACCTAAGGCTGACTTTTTTTCTCACTTGGAGTTAAGAGAATGGAGGAGGTATCACTGATGAAAATTAAAGAAAGCTTTGGCATGACTGTCTTTTTTGGATGTAGTGCAAAAAGGATGGCATGTATAATAGGAAAAACTAGAGCATGATAATGGAAAATTCTTTATGACAGTGAAAGGGTTGGATTTGAAAAAGTTTCAAAAGGAGATCATAGATGAATTTGAATTCAATTATTTCCCAGGTTTGTTACTTGAAAAGCAATGTGTCAAATCATTTTCAAAGTGTATAGCTTGAGTACCCATGAAAAGACTGTAGGAGTCAGCCTACATTGATAAACACGACAATGATTTTAGGTGCTTCAGTTCTGAACTGCTCAACAGTATACCCTAAAGGGAACTGCTCTCAAGTAAACACTAAACATCTAACCACTGAGCTACAATTCCTTTATATTCTTCAGCTGGTTTTCAAAACCAGAAATACCAAAACTCAGTTACTTCCTGGAGTGTAGCCTAAAGTTTATGTAAAAATATAAGATCTAATGTCCTATATGAGATTTACTTACCAAAAAATATTACATCATTACTATTACGTGTCAGTATAACTCTTCTGAAAACAACTATTAAATAAATAAAGCATGTAATCAATTTTTCTTAAACTTTGTTAGGTTGTTTACTGTATTTCACTGTAAAGCTGGTGAATTACAATGAAACTGTAGGGCTGTTTTACACCTGATATGTATCTTGTAAGTTACATGAGATCTTAATATTGGTTGATAATGAAAAAATGGATCACAATAATAGTAACAGGTAAGTCATTATGATAACATTAATTATTATAATCTTTGTATCTGGCAGTATTAAAATCTTTTGATGGCATTAAAGTGCTACCATATTAAGGTCAGCTTTATTCTCTTCTAGAAGTCTTTGTAACATGAAAATTAAAGCCGTGGAAAGAAAGTAACAGTGAAAGAGCATGTCTCATGCACATAATATTTTTCAATTGACAGGTAGCTGCAGATGGAAAAGTGACTGATACATATTTCCTGAGCATTTCAGTACTTAATTAACTACTCTACAAAAGAAAATGTAAGAAAGAAACTCTTCCAAGCAGCAGTTGTCCTGTCCAGAGTGTCTGAGCTGCGCAGACTAGTTTAAGTCTCATTATGCAACATATTTGTTTAGGAAATAAGAGTACTAAGGTGCTCTTTAAACTAATTGCTTTTACAGAACACAGAAATTTTCTTTGAGTAACATAATGAAGCTTTATGAGGTAAATCACACTGAGACAGCAATGGAGGAAAAAAGTATCAGTTACAAGAGATGTCAAAGAGAACTGGCTGAAGGGGTAGGCATGATCCAAACTACTCCAAATGGAAATGTTGCAGCACTACCTGAATGTCTAGAACAGGATAAACAAAGGAGAGCAGATAACTTGACTCTCACTACGGCTTTTGAGTCAAACTACCTTCTACTAGTTGATACTATTTCTTTTTCTTAAATAGGTCTCTAACAGGTCAATTTTATTTCAAGCAAATCTATAGACAGCACAAAAGCAAGTAGGAGTCCTACCTGGAGCTAAAATGTCTTCCATTTTTGGATGTTGGGTGCCCTCTCAGAGTCAGTATCAGAATTCTTTCCAGTCCTGGGCCCTTCATTTTGCAGGCAATGGAAGCCATGCCTTCCTCAAGTTTGTTAGACCCATAGGTGACAGAGATATAACATTGGAATGGGTCTTTTCCCCTTCAATATTAATTGGTGGAGCTGATGGGTGCAAAGTAGAGAGCATACTGTGTCCTTCCTGGGGCTCCTCAAATACAACTGCAATGTGGAGCTCCACTAGTAAGGCACAAGTGAGCCCTTGTTGAGTATATTTAGAGCAAAAGTGTGATTTATTGTTTAAAAGATAATTTTTAGAAAGGTTTTGGTTTGTTGGTTTTTTTTTACATAACACCACCCAGTAACCAGTAGATACCCACAGTGCAATACAGAACTCAACTTTTAGCATATAAATGTAGCATAATATCCACTTCCGCGATATTATGAAAAACAGTATATGAGTAAGGTATATACACATTTTCACATTTCACATAGTTTAACAGCACAACAAAAGCAAACTGGTTATAAAATAATGCTACAAATTAGCAAGCTGTGAATATCTCTCCTTTAAAACCCAACTTAAAGAAACAGTAGCTATTGCTTTCTTATTTCAGTAAAAAAGGACATAGTACTGCTGTAAGATCTTTTGTTCTGAAGTTATTCTGGCCCTTTATTGTTTTTAGTTAAATTCAGTGTTAAGTGCAATTTAAATATATGATGTTCCATTGTACTTACGTTACAGTATGCAAATATAAATAAAATCACCACAAATGGGTGAACAATTAATGAGATTCATTTCAGGGACATTTCATCACTAAATGCTGTTTTCCTCCTAACCTAGACATGAAGTATTTAATTCTAAATGACACCACCTGCTCCCACCTATAAGTGAAATGAAAAAGCTGCCAAGGAGCATGTTGGGAATTAACGTGCAGCCTTCTCTTTAATCAGGCATTCCTCCACTACACTGGAAGCCAGCAATCTCATGGAATGAAAAATACCACTGTAGTATATGTCTGCAATTCAATTTTGAACCCTCATTGTGATGTCTAACCTAACACATTTTTTCTTTACTATTTTTCTTTAGCTGCCAGGTGGTTAGCAACTACTTGAAGCAAAGACATACTAGATAAATGCCAACACTCCATTCTGACAAGGACAGTACAGTTAAACAAACATTTATAAATTAAAGCTCCTTTTATTTTAGCTGGTTTTAATTTCAAGGCCAAGACTCAAACTTTCACTTTCTGAAATATGAGACTGCAAGGACATCAGTGAAAGAGGAAAGACATTTTAACAGTGAAAAACCCATACAGTTAAAAAATCACACAGTTCAAAAAGCATATAGTAACTTGCCAATACAAATTTACTGCTTTGCACAGCAAATGTAACTTTGGGCAACAAAGTGTAAGGCTGGTTTGGGGAGACACTTTTTGTTATCCTTGTGCTTGAATGTTCCCTTTTTCCATAAAAACTGCTAATAAAAAGGCAAAAAACAGTACACTGTTGTACATTTTGTTCTATGTCCTTAAAGTCACATTTGATAGTCAGACTAAGTTTTATTGTCACATATAGAACTGCCTTACCAAAAGACTAAGTTATCCTACAAACATTTTGCATGATAGAAAATAGCAAGATAACAACCCTTTCACCTTATAATCATTGGCAAGAAAAGCCATAGTGATGGTTTGCAACAAGCCTTCAAAGCCTGTTTATACCTGTCTCTCCTTGCTGAAGTGGCTATGAATACTTCAACAGCTACAACAAAGTAATTTGTGCTGCTAAAGTTCCTCATCCAAAGAACGGCAACAAGTTTAGCAGGTGTGCTGCGTGTTTAAACGGCACACATCCCAGCTTTTATGCCCAGTATTTGTTCATGTACACAGAATGTGTTTCTGATAAACTCATAGGCCTTTGTGTCATAAATATCACACTGTTCTGCACTGAAGAGAAAGGGGAAAAGGGCAAAAAGTATCATCTGCTGATGAATTAGAAGAATGGGAATACAACCTTCTTCTTTTCCTGACACAAAATGCAGTCTTCTCTGCAAAGTTTGGGTTCACTCCCTAGTTATACTGTGTTTTCGAATTCCTGCCATAAAAACTGTTATCTGCTACCTCAGCACAGTCTCCTGATAAAATATTTGCTAAAGTCAATGACTGTTTGCCCCAAGAAAATTAGTACTAGACAGAGTCAAAGTCTTAAACCCGACCATTTAGATGCTGTGCAATATTATCCTATGTGAATATTTCCATAGTTAGACATACTGCTCAGTTGGGTCTATAGCAATGATCATCTCTTTTGCTGCCTTCTAGCTGCATCTCAGTGCTTCTCCAGAAAATCTTATTCATAATAAAGTAATACCAAAAGTGGAACAAATAGTTTCACTTAGCAACTCCAGTCCAAAACCATAGGATTTTTTTTTTTTTAATGTATATGTAGGTATTCATAAATATGACTTAGATATATAGGGTTCTCCCAGCAGAATTCAGAGTACTAACTCACTCAGAGTTCCTCCTAAACATACAGAAGAGAGCTGGGTTCCTAGACAGTGATTCCCAAGGGTTGATGTGCTGAGCACAGATTGTCTAAATCACAGGCAGGAAAAGGGAAAGAAGGTATGGTGGGAGTTCTGCCTCCTGCATGAAATAGGGCAGCAGTTCCATGTCACCATCTAAGGCTCCACGCCTCAATTCCCATGTTTTAAAGCTCAGCTTTAACCCACTTCCCATACTTTAATGACAACTTTTATTCTTCTGGCTGTGTAAAGGCCCAGATTCAGAAGGAGGGACAGAGGGCACCTTTGCCCAGAGTAGCTCATAGCTGAGCAATTAAGACACTCACAAGATGTGAAAGCAAAGTACTGAAATCTACTCAGGCTGAAGAGAGCCTTGAAAGCACTGATAAGTGTTTATCCTAAGTTAAACATGCTCTGAGCATTTAAAAAATCATAAATTCTTGAAGCCCTAGACAAAGGGAGCACATGTCTATGTATCCAAGGAAATTTTTTCATTAAAAAAATGGCACCAGTAGTGTCTTAAGCATCCAAGCTGTTTATTAAGTCTTCCTCCTCCACACTCATGGCATCTAAACACACTGAATATCTGGTGGTGGCCAGAAAATACCCTCAGGAAAAGCCTATGGTGCACCATTGTGTCACAAACTGCAAAAGATTTTAGCATTCAGCTTGTCAAGGGGACAGAAACTGCTATAAACAAATGAGCACTGAAAAGCCACCAAACTTGTAGAACATTTGGGATTAGTAACAATTCAGCAATTTGCATCAGTAAAAACATTTTATTATTAAGCAGAAGTTGCATGGTCTTTTAGATGGTGCATATGCACTAATTATACCTCTCCCTTAACAATCACTGACAAAGCATTAAAGTGCTGGTGCATTACATGGGGCTCATCTACAATATCAAGAGGCAAAAAAAGCTCAGGGAAATCAAATACTAAAATCACAGAAAAAATGGTATTAGGTTTGAAGAGGTGGGGGAGTTGAAAACTGATAGCTCATAATTCAGGGTCAGGCACTTCTTATTTTTAACCTACAGGCTGAAATTCTGCTTTTTGCCATAGAAAAGATTAATAGTTCCTTCAGGGAGTACCTAAAAATTGTTTACTGTTCTCATCACTTTGCCACAGTTAATACTCACAGCACATAATATATTACCTAGCAGTCTAGAATTATTGCTTTGCAGTAATTTCATAGTGCTTACTTCAAAAGAAAACATGATACATGCCACATAGAGGATGAATGATGACAATGACATATAAGATATATTAGGGGTATTCTGAGTTACAAAAAGTTGCAGTCTACTATCTTTTGTCCTGCACTTGTCAATAATATATTAAGGCCTCTTTAGTAATTGCTATTTCTAAGTATAGGAAGTATTTCAATGGACCTCTCACTACACTTTAAACCATTTCAATATTTTAAATATACTTATGCTGAAGACATATGAAAGACGGACATATACACTTATTAACTGACCTTCCAAATGTCAAATATAAAATCTATAAAAGACTAGGACAATGAGTGCAGCTTTTCCAACTCCTGCTTTGGAGCTTTCTTTCATCTACCTTTACTGTTTCTTACTTGTCTTATTTTCCCATTTCTTACCTCTCAGCTTAGAAGTTACCTTTCTCTGAAAGCAATTATAAAAAGATGCAATTATATTAAATGATTGCAACCAGCTTCAGAAATTTTAATACTGAAGTTGTTCTCCCAGTGATTTTCATATATTAAGAGGTACCTCCAACACTTAAAACTCTCTTCAAAAGAGCTGAAGTCTTTTAACTCTCTAAAATCTTTTTTTAAATAAAAAGCAGTCAAAACGCAGACAAAATTCAATGTCATACCTAATTTGAATCTTCACCAACATCATATGGCATGCTTTGTGCAAAACAACACTTCATGGAAAGAATTTCATGCTGATATTAAGAAAAGCAAAGCAATTAATCATCCCCTGTATGAAATGTTCTGCAGTCACTGTCATATGCAATTTTATCAGCTGTACTGAAGCCAAAGTACATTCTGAATTTCACACTTCAGGGCAGGAAATGGAGAACCTATACAGCTGTCTAATTATGATGAGCTGTATTCTGGACCTTTATGTTCCAGTAAAGGCTTTAAAACTAATACATTAATATAATCCCATCATTCCTGATTATCAGTTTCATAGTTTATTTCAGTTTCAAAATGTGCGTTGATAAAATGATGAAAATCTGGTACGTGGTTTTCTGATGGCAGGTATAGTCAGATATACTTCCTGATGCTTCTTGCTTATAGGCTCAGTTTCCATTAGGAACAACATCTAGAAACTGCAAATAAGTAGGGTAGGTTACTTTCAGACTTGACAGAAAAATCCATGTAATGTCAGATAAACTACAGGCTGCGCTAAGCAGTGTCTCTGATCAGCAGCATTTACATATCTTCCATCTTATGTGTGTTATATAAGAATAGGCCTAAATAACATTTGAAAAAGTAAAAACCACACAGATAAGTACAGCTAAAGCACATCACCACATGTCCTGTTAAGTCTTATTTTTTCATTATTCATTCAGTAATAGTTCATTGTATTGTATTTGCTGCCCCCCCCCCTTTTTTCCCCCTTGAAAGACATATATAGACCTATGAACAGGAATGACCAGCCTTTTAAAATATCTATCAATTCATGAGCATAAATGAACTATCAGCATCCAAGGTTTGGATTGGCAATCCAAGCACTGCTATGAGTATATTATGTTCATTATGTTAGTAAACTCTAGTAGAAAGCTGTGCTTGAAAACTGGGGGTTTAGACTTTACTGAAGCATCAGGTTTTTTAGGAACTAAGGTTTAATTTAGGGATACAATATTCAGGCAAATAAAGAGTCAAACCTTGCCTTCAAGTAATTTACACACATTTGAAGTACTATACTGACTGTCTGAAAGGAGTATTGAAAACATACTATCCAGCCAAGAGAAGGCAAAATATCCGTAAAACAGATATCATGGAGCTGAGAGTGGGAGCACATACTGGTTTCAGAGCACCGAAAGGAGATTTTTGACTACAGCTGTGATAAGACAGTCTGGCAGGAGAGAAACCACAACTGGGACAGTTCTCCCAGGCTTGTAATTACACCAAAACCCTCAAAGCAACTTGGAACTGGGGAATATGAAATGTCTTGGAACTTGTCATTTCCTAAAGCCTTGCATTTTGTGTTATGCCTCCCAGTTCTGCAGTACCTACTTCTACCTGCCTGTTTCATAGAATCATAGAATTAGAATGTTTTGGGCTCGAAGGGACCTTAAAAATCATCTAGTTCCAACTCCTTCCACTAGACCAGGTTGCTCAAAGCCCCATCCAGTCTGGCCTTGAACACTTCCAGGGATGGGGCATCCAAAACTTATCTGGGCAACCAATGCCTCACCACCCTCACAGTAAATGAAGTATATGAAGTAAATGAAGCATACGGTTGGCTTTCTGGGCTGCAAGCACACATCGCCGGGCCATGTTGAGCTTCTCATCAACCAATGCTCCCAAGTCCTTCTCCTCAAGGCTGCTCCCAATCCATTCTCTACCCAGTCTGTATTTGTGCTTGGGATTGCACCAACCCATGTGCAGGACCTTGCACCTGGCCTTGTTGAACTTCATGAAGTTTGCATGGGCCCATCTCTCAAGCCTGTCCCTCTGGATGGCATCGCTTCCCTCCAGTGTGTTGACCACAATACACAGCCTGGTGGCGGTGGCACACTTGCTGAGGGTGCACTCAATCCCACTGTCCGTGTTGCTGACAAAGATGTTAAACAGCGCCAGTCCTGATACCAACCCCTGAGGAATGACAATTGTCATTGGCCTCCACTTGGACATTGAGCCATTGACTGCAACTCTGTGAATGCAACCAGCCAGCCAATTCCTTATCTGCTGAATGCTTCATATATCAAATCCATGTCTCTCCAGTTTAGAGACAAGGATGTCCTGCGGGACAATATCAAGTGCTTTGTAAAAGTCCAGGTAGATGACATCAGTTGCTCCTCCCTTATTCACCAACACTGTAACCCTGTCATAGAAGGCCACTAGACTGGTCAGGCATGCTTTGCATTCAGTGAAACCATGCTGGCCTCTTTATTTTCCCTGTGCCTTAGCATAGTTTCCAGGAGGATCTGCTCCATGATCTTGCCAGGCACAGAGGTCAGGCTGACTGGCCTGTAATTCCCTGGGTCTTCCTTTCTTCTCTTTTTAAAAATGGGGGTTATGTTTCCCCTTTTCCATTCAGTGGGAACTTCACTGGACTGCTACAGCTTCTCAAATACAATGGACAGTGGATTAGCCACTTCATCCACCAGTTCCCTCAGGACCCATGGATGCATCTCATCAGGTCTCATGGACTTGTGCACCTTCAGGTTCCTTACATGTTCTCGAACCTGACCTTTTACTACAGTGGGTGGTTCTTCATTCTTTCAGTCCCTGCCTTTGCCTTCTGTGAGTTGCATCGTGTGGCTGAAGCACTTTGAATTGAAGACCAAGGCAAAAATTCATTGAGTACCTCAGCCTTCTCCATATCCCAGGTAACCAGGTCTCCCAGTGCCTTCAGGAGAGGTTCCACATTTTCCCTAACCTTTTTTCACCATAGTACCTACACGGGCTTTTCTTGTTGCCCTGGACATCTCTGGCCAGATTTAATCCTAACTGGGCTTTAGCTTACCTAACCTGATCCCTGGCTGCTTGGACAATTTCTCTGTATTCCTCCCAGGCTACCTGTCCTTGCTTTTACCCTCTGCAGGCTTCCTTTCTGTGTTTGAGTTTGTCCCGGAGTTCCTTGGTCATCCATGCAGGCCTCCTGGCATTTATACCTAACCTCTTCTTTTTTGGGACACATCACTCCTGAGATGGAGGAGATGATCCCTGAATATTAAACAGCTTTCTTGGGCCCTTCTTCCCTCCAGGGCTTTATCTCATGGTACCCTACCAAGCAGATCCCTGAAGAAGCCAAACTCTGCTTTCTTGAACTCCAGGGCAGTGGGCTTGCTGTGTGCCCCCCTCACTGCCCTAAAGATCTTGAACTCCACCATGTTATGGTCACTGCAGCCAGTGCTGCCCTTGAGCTTCACATTCCCCACCAGCTGTTGGTAAGAATAAGGTTCAGCATAGCACCTCTCCTCATTGGCTCCTCTATCACTTGGAGAAGGAAGTCTTCCTAAATGCATTTCAGGAACCTCCTGGATTGCTTATGCCCTGCTGCCCTGTCCCTCCAACAGATATCCAACAGATATAACAGGGTGGTTGAAGTTCCCCATGAGGACCAGGGCTTGTGAATGTGAGGCTGCTCTTATCTGTCTACAGAGGGCCTCATGGGCTCAGTCTTCCTCAGTGGATGGCCTGTAACAGACCCCCACTATAATGTCACCTGTCCCTGCCCTGCCTTTTTTCCTGACCCATAAGCTGTCAGTTAGCTCCTCCTCCACCCCCATGCAGAGCTCCATGCACTCCAGCTGGTCATTAGCATAAAGGGTGACACTCTCTCCTTGTCTCCCCTTCATGTACTTTCTAAAGAGCCTGTATCCTTCCACTCCAACGTTCCAGTCACGAGTCATGCCACCATGTCTCCTTTCACTCCAGCACTCCAGTCATGAGTCATCCCACCACATCTCTACGATGCTAATAAGATTATAGCCCTGCTGTCATGTGGGCATCTCTAATTCTTGTTTATTTCCCATGCCATGTGTGTTTGCATAGAGGCACTGAAGTCAGGCCCCTGCTGAAGCTCATTTACTGGGTGGAGTGGATGGAATTCCTTTGTGCTGCTCCTCAGGTGCTCTCCTGTTGACCTTCGATCTCTCTTCAGGCTCTGGGCATCTCTTGCTGGCACTCGCCTCAAACTGGTAGGAGTGGGATGGATTGAGGTTCCTCTTCCCTGGGAATTTTAGTTTAAAGTCCTCTTCACCAGCTTGGTGAGCCTATGACTGAGGCGATTATACGGTATATGAAGAATTTTTTTTCTCCAGAGATGCACAATCCATATGTATGTATTTCACAGAGGCAATTTTAACCAAATATCTGATTATGATCTAAAATTCTTTATGAAGTATGCTGTGAAGATATGTATATCCAGGCTACATTCACAGTGAGAGGCTTTTCCCAAAAATATTGTAGGTCCTTCTTAACTATTTTGCTGTTGCTTTCCTAGTTAGGCACAGTGCAACCACTGGTCCTTACAAAACACTAGTCGCTTCATGAATGTGGGCATTGTGGACACTTGGGGGTCCCAGGTTTTACAGTGACAGAGCAGATCAGGGAACTGGACTTGGAGAAGGCCATGACTTCTTTCTAGCCCATTTGCCACACTTTTGTGAACAGGAGACTGGGTAGGAGGGCTGAGGTTGATCTACATGCAGGTCTCATCCAAACATCCTGTTGGGATGTGGCTGGGCACACACCCAACACTATGATATGGAAATAGCTGGCATCCCACATTCATTAAGTGACTGCCAGCATTCAGCCTTTCTGTTGTCTAAATGGATCCAGTTTATATCTGTCTCACATGGTGTTTAAAATGCCAGTGGCATCAGGAGTGAGGTTATACCACTGATAATTCTCGTGAACCACTTCAGAACTATGGACAATAGGAAAATGATAACGACTAGGAAAAAAATTAAAAAAAAAATCAATTGTGACACAGTCACAATATTGCCTATTAGAAGGAACAATGTAAACTACTTACATATAGTGCCTAGTTCTAGTAACTGTAATTACTCACAGAAAAGATAATACAATTCTAATGTAATAAAAAAAATAGTTGGCCGTTGAGCTCTTAGTACTGACAAGTACATAGAAACAAACAAGTCTATATGTCTTCAGAACAGTTTAAGTGACTGTACTTAGGAATAAACTATGTTTTTAATGTACTAGGTGAATGTATTTGATTTCAAAATCACTATACAGGAACAAGTACAAAAAGATACAATTTCACAGGTCTATATCTACACAACAACAAAATCCATCCTTAGCTCAAGCGTTAGCTAATCAATGTTGAAATATTACAGGTGTAGGGTATAAAAATAATTGTATTATGAAATGGTGAATCCTGCCTTATTTAGAACAGTGTCATCTTCTGTCTGGTCTCCTTAAAATTAGCCATAATTTTCATTTAAGTACAATGATGTTATGAAAGACTTGGAAAGGGTTTCTTGATTTCCAAAAAATAGGATAGTGATAATCTACCGGGAGATATGTGATTTTATATGGTAATTCAAGTTAAAATGAAGATAGATACATAATGACATACCTGCTGAGAATGAAACATTGCTTATAGGATTAATGAAGTCACCTGTCAATTGTAAAGGAAAAAACACAAAACCCAAACCCCAACACAAGACAGGAAACCAGTAGAGTATCATTTTCACAATGCCTTCAAAATCTATTTCCTTTCTCTCACAGCAGCTTTTGACTGTTTTGAAAAAATGTCTGCATGTCCTAAGCAAAGCATTCTGAATATACTTTTGGACATACTTTTTATCAAATCCTACCTAAGCACCTTTTCTGCCTCTGGACTAGGTCTGAAATAAAGAAATGTTAAAGGACCTTTTTTCTCATATAATGTCTTCAATGTGCTTTTTTGTTTGTTTGTTTGTTTGTTTATTTGTTTTCTAATAGAGCAAAAAATATTGGTAAAGTCCACAGTGCACTTCACAAATCCAACCTACCATAATCCCAAATTCCCAGTGAAATTATATGGCCTCTGGATTTTAGAACAAGACATATCTTCCATCTAACAAATATAAGCTTGCCAAATGTGCAGTCATAATATCTGAAGAGGTGCAGAATTTCTGTGTGCTACTATAGAATACCCATAACCTTTATGTTTTTTTCCAGCTTAATCACACTTCTAGACTCGTGACTCTGTTTATGCATTTTTTTCTTTTTTTTTTTCCTTTTAATCTTTTAATTGGGACAATATTTGATTATTCATATTCTTCCATATAGCTCCCTAGTACTCATCTGGGCAAAATTTCCTCTACATGTTTCCCATGAACTATTCTAGGAGCATAAGATGCCATGTCATTATAATTGCTATTAAAACACAGTTTGGTTTTAGTTACCTGTCAAGTAGAGTGCACTCCAATAGAAAACAATGATAAGAACAACAATAACAGAAGTTTATTAACTTAAGCACAACCTATTGCTCAGTATTGCAGGAGCATCTGTGCATAGTGTTTTCCTGCAGTCATATAAATAAACATAAGCAAAGAATCCTCAGTTGTGCCTGGACAACATAACTATGGCAGAAAAATCTATTCCACTGTGTTCAACGGGGTGTATCATAAGAAGGAATTTGAGATAAGCAAACTTCCAGTTTTCAAGTTTTAGATTGTCTCAGATGTGTATACAAGTTCAGTGCTTCCCTGAAACTTAATAAAGAAATGAGTCTATGGAATCTAATTCTGGAGTGGAAATCTCACAAGGATGCATATTTTTCAAAGCTGTATGAGTTGGCTTCTTGCAGTACAGCCATAAAAGCTGAGAATAGCCCCACAAGCAGGACTCTTTAGAATTGTTGGTACTAGTTAGAACTGAGACTGTGAATCAGACAAAAAAATAAAAAACAAAACCCAACATGAATGCATCTGAACTTTTTTTGGCTACACAGAAGTTTCCTTGCAATTTTATTATGCAACTGGCAAGTTTCATGTAGCTCCTGTTCTCACCATATTGATATATACTTACAGAACTAAATTTCTAACTAAACATGGAAACAAATTTGGAATTAATTCTGAGAAACAACCCTGAGTTTGTAGATTGTATATTTCTAGTAGTGGTTAATAAATACTTTTATTTATTGAACAGTTAGTCTAAAACACAATTCTATTTCTATCTTGGAATTTTCTCTCGCTTAATGCAACAAGAATTATATATTGATGAGATTATGAAATGCCCTTGTGAAATTGAAACATTACAGCAAACCCAGGCTAAGTATGACAGTATTGCCAACACTATGCCTAAAACCCATGATTCAGATCCTGAAAATCAATTATTAGTTCTTATATAACATAGTACTTTGTATTTTCCTTCCAGCTTTTGAACTGTATTTCCTATTCCTTCACTGTAATTATGAGTGCTTCAGTTTTCCTCCTGATAAATTTGTGAATCCCTTCTTATTTGTCAGTATCTCTCCAGTATTATATAGGCTTAAGTAAAGAAAATAGTACTGAAGTAATATAGATTAACTTCTTTGTCATATATAGTATATGTAGCCTCAAAATGAAAATTAGTCTGTGGTTATAAATTGGATGCTATATTCAAACAAAAATGCAGACCTATTTTGTTTATCAGCTTCACTTCTAATTTTTTGCCTGCAACTTCTATTAGACATATTACTCTCTAACAATGGTTTTATATTCTCTTCTGCTTCCATTTTAAAGCTGAGATTAATTTTTTTTTTTTTTTTCCTCACCAGTCTTCATCTACCTTTGCAGTTTGTCTGTGGTGGTGCAGCTTTGGGGAACCAAGTATCATCTGCAGCGTAACTGATACATTATAATTTCTCTTTCATATAATTAATGAAGAAAACAGAAATAGTTTGGGGGAGGTTCAAGTCTTGTTTTCTTGTTTCATTTTAGAAATACAAGAAAGAAATATGTCACAACATCAAAAACAGTTTTTAAATGAAAACTTTGATTAAATTATGTGTTTGGTATTTCTCTTTTTGAGATATAGATTTAGATATAGATATAGATATATATACTATTTCTTTCCTTCTTAAGTAAATCTGAACAAATCAACATCCGTCATAACCAAAACTTACTAAAACACTTCTCCACAGTGAACATTAATAGACTTGCATTTATGGGCAGATAACAGAAGCAACACAGCCATGATTGAGACCTTACATTATCATTATCTCTATATAAGCAAATTTGAATTATTTGCAAATGAAACTGAATTTATGGAAGCTTATTTTTCCCTTTCAATTTCTATTTAATCTTTTATCATTCACTTAGTAGTTTCACGCAGATTCTACACAGTACAGTGGTATCAGCAATGCAGACCACTCCAGTGAATCTTTCTAAATGCCCTGTAACTATGAACTATTTCCAGTTTTAAACTGCAGTGCATTCTTAGGATGTGCCTGTTGTTACATTCAAGCACAGGTCTCTAGCAATCACTTCAAAAGTTAGTTCTCAGGCCCATGGAAACAAATTAAATGAAAATATTAAAATTAATTGACGTGGTAATCTTAATGTTTAAGCCTACTGTTAAAAATCAGGATTCTTACATTGACCATACTTTTTGAAAGTTATTATCTGTGAATGATATTTCTTTATGGAATTACCCTTCATGTCACTGATACATTTTTTTCCCATTTGTTGATATAACACACTATTTTCTGTCAGATACTTTGAGGTAACTATCAAAAATTGATGGGAATAAAATATCTGGAACATAAGAAGTTGTCTCACACAGTGAAATTAATTGACTCAGCAATGAAGCTTGTAGGAGAAGGAGCACAGTATTCTTGATAGCTGTTCTACATTTCTGAACTTCACTCCCCTAGATATTTACTTAGGAATTAACCTGCCCAAAGTTAGAAACACGTGAATGGCCCATACATTGGTTCAGGATCATGAAACCATGAAATACAGGATCATGACTAGTCAGATACTAAAGCTTGTCTCATAGGGATGGATAGCAAAAAAGTTGTAGATTTTGCTCTCAAATCTGAAGAAATCTTTCTAGTTTTTGTAAAAATTGAGTTACAAAGAATGAACTAGAAGTCACGTGCCCAGCAGATCAAAGTCTGACATTTGGATGATTGTAGAGCACAGCACTATCCTATTTTAGCCTGCTAATGTTAATCATACAGTTTGACATGCAAGTACCTTGGAAAAGCTTGACTCACAGACGTACAAAAGAAATATGAACAGCACAGAAGCATATAGCATCCCAGAGGGTGAAAAATAGATATGCAGAAAATGACTCATTAAAAGATATCTGAACCAACATGTTTTCCACATGCACAGGGGAAAATAGTTAATTCCTTGGTCTGTGCTAGAGTTGGAGAAGATGGCAACTTCATGAATCACATGACTGCAAAAATCAACTCTGACTATACCATAAATAACACTGGTGGATTAAAAATATTAACTCAGGATCATTAATAAATTTTTGTGTCAAGACTGCAATTAATGAAAGACTGCATTAATCACCCACCAAAGCAAAGTGATTCAAATTTTGTTTAAAAATAGCTACTTTTTTACTGAGAATGTGTTGGACAATTTGCATCTTGGCAAACATATCGCCAGCCTTGGACAGACTCTTCCTTTAAAACATACATTTTTCTTTTCTGGGCATAAACAGAACTATCATTGTCGGGCTAAAACATCTATGACCAGGTCAGGTGGGTTGTAGAACAGTTTCACTGAACCAAAATGCTTAAGACAACATGAATTTTTAACTTCTTAATCTGTCCTCTGAATAAGTAGATAATATACTTTTGAAATTCTTTTAATTTTTGTTATACTAATACCAATGACAAAATGAAACCAGAACAATGGGAAAAACAAAAGCATAAGAATGTGAGGAGTAAACACGGGCTTTTATGCTATCATCACCATCCTCTAGAAGGACATAGGAGGGGAGATGGCTACAAATTTTGAACCCCACAGTACTGAGAGAATGAAAAACAGTAACAAAGATGGGGCAATGATTCAGGCTGCATCATGAGAAAGAGGTACAGCTAGCCTATATTAATATAGCATTCTGTCTTTAAGAAATGTACTGATATCAATCCCCAGTGGATGACTGCGAATATCTTAGATTAAAAAATATTCCTACTGGATAATGGGACTAAGGAAAAAAAAATAATTTAAAGACAAGGTGAAACATATCTAAGCAATGACCCCCAGCCTTTTTTGGAATACAAAATGCAGGCCTTCAATATTTTCTTTTGTAATAAGTGAGTTTCATCATTTACAGACATGGACTCTGTTGGCCCTATATGAAATTACTTTGCCAATAATAAACCACAGGTTGTTGCTAATATTTGAATAGAAATATTCTAGGTTGCTATATACTCTTCAGTAATATAGGAAGTATTAAAGTATACTTTAATAAGCTTATACTTATACTATAATTTATATTTTATGAAAAATATACTTTAAAAAAGATAAAGCCAATAGTCCCAGGTGCATTTACATCACTGGTGGCATCTGATCTTAGGTCATTTGCCAAAAGTTGGAGAGAAGTTACTTAGCAGGCAGGCTCCTGCCAGCAGGGTATGGATGATTCCTCCAGTTAAGTATCTGCCATGCTGGGGGAACTATTTTATGTAGTTCATGTATGCCCTTGCAATTGCCACTGAGGTAATAGAAATAATGCAATGTGAAGTTATCTCAGTCTTCTTTCAAGACCTACACCTGATTCAGATAGACATCAATTCCTTCATTCAAAGTGGTGACAAAACTGCCACGCCATCATCCATAGGTATCCATCAGCTGGCTTCTATTAAGTTGGCTGAATAACTTTAGGATAGAATGCAAGTCCTGTAACTCAGGTGCTGTAAAATTGTTGAGAAGGTTGTTGACAGATGCAACACTGAAGAAAATCATCATCATTTTGTATCTCAAACAGACCTTTGCTAAGCCTGCTTCAGGACTCCCCTTTGTCTTAAGAATAAAGATGACATTGTCATATTGATGACAATAGAGAAACCTGTTCCCCTAAAGTTTAATAAAACTTCTTCTACCACACCTAAAGTAAAAACAACATTCACTTCTTTGAAAGGATTTAATGAAAATACAGATTATGTTAGATGTTGTGAGATAAAAAGTATAGCTGAGTTGCTACCTTCTTTGGCTGTTCCATCTAAGCACTGATTGAAATGTACTCAGTTCTTTTGACCCCTATTTCACTTCCCCAGTAAAGCTTCTTAAGCTCTACTTTATCAAGAAAAGGTTTTATAAGCTTCAATATGTTAAAGGTCCAGAGGACTCGCCCATTGCTAAATGGACAGAGCTTAAAACATGCAGAACACAGCAGGAAGATCCATATTGAAAGGGGACTTTTAACTAAAAGCATTCATTTCAAAGAGCTGGAACGTTTGATTGTGACTGACATACATAATAGTTGTGATTTTTTTTTTCTTTGATGTATTAAGGTTAAGCTTGAATGAACTTTCTCAATGTGTGCAGGGCCATTAACACTACACTGCCACATACACAACTGTATTGATTACTATACAGATAAATGGATCCAGTTTTAAAAGATCTTAACACCAGATCTCAGATCAACTTAAATCTTTAGTTTTCTTGAAATCAAAATACTTTTAACAAGACTTCTTTTGAAGCTTTTACTTTTCGAGAAATGTTGCAAGAGCTGACCATAAAATGACACTGCAATAAATCCTGGAAGATATACATGATAGATTTTAAAACTTTCAAAAGCAGCACGGCTAGCAGATATTTAACTATATTCCCACTGATTATTTTACAGAAGCAGCTAATGCATATGTAAGATTTGTTTTCTAAAGTGCAAACAATCCTCCCTGTACTACCCATAGCCATCTAAAAGTTTAATTTTCAATTTGTTATTTGATAAGATGCAGTTGTATATTTTCCCTTTAAAAATTTCCAACTTTCTGGAGGTCAAACCAAAGGCAGTATAAAGACTTATATTTAATTTAAGTATCAAGTAACTGTACGCTCATTCAATTAGTATGATATTCAGCAAAGCCTTCTGTTTGTCTGGATCTTCAGTATGCTGCACTGCAATCGTGCGGATTCAAAGGGTCTTCATAAATTCAGGTGAAACTTGGTAAGTCACATAACGAGGCTGATGGAAAGGGCATCCTGCTCTGTATTACTCACTGTGTCTGTCTTAAGAGTGTTAACTAGCTCCAATATTGAATACACAGAGGAATCTCTTCCTTGGGAGAGAAAGCAAATAAGGTGTGTTGATATCCTGAAACGTTTTGTGATACAGACCCTGTTCAGACACCTTAGAAGATCAAGTTCACACTGGGAATGTTCTCAGTCTTCAGGAAACCAGTCACTCCAGTACAGTTCTTGTCCCTCTCAAAAGCAATAAACACATGTGTTTTCATGTTAGTAAAGTTATACTGCAGTAAATTATGTTTTTCAAAACTATTGGCTTTTAGTTAAAGGTTATGTTCACCTGTGTGCTTGCTGTCTTTCATATGAATAGTTCCATGCAGTCAGCACAGGATAGCTGAAATCCCAATAAACAAGGGTGGTGACCTTTCGTTACTTGTAAACATAAGGCAAACTCTATCAAATATTCAGCAAATCCTCTTACAATAGCACCTGTGTTCTAAGCCCAAGAGGGAATTTGAGAGCAGGCAGATGGATGAGGTACTCATATCAAAATACAGTCCCAAGAAAGAGATCAGTGCAGAAATGCCAACTGAGGTTTTATTTACTGTTCACTTAGTTGCACAGAGAATAAGAAATTGAAAATACAGATGTGATGGGAATTATACATAAAAACACCCAATAAAATGCAATATGCAATGTACTGAATTCTACTTCTGTGTATGCTTACAGTATACTGAGGTATCAGCAACCTCAGCTTTCTTAAGATACTGTGCCTATCAGGGATAGCTTATACATTGATTTCATCACCAGACCTCCTGTTTGAAAATGTCTCCTTTACAACAAACCAAGGTAGAACTTATATAGCTACATCTGCAACAAATAGCATTTTCATTCTCTTTTGGCCTCCTGTCATGCTAAACCATTCTAAATTGAGAAAAGTAAGCAACTTCCTCTCCATTTCCATTTGAAGTCCCTGAATTTCACTGGGGACTTTCCGAACTAAGATGGGTATGGTTGCTTTTGGGTAGTATATTTATAGCCCTATATCAAGACCAGAAATATGAAAAGCAACCTTTTAAAATATGCCATTTTACAGGAAAATATCCTTTGCCTTTACACTTCAAGTCTTGCTGTAGCTAGCTCTTAGATGGTAGATGTCTCAGGATTTTTTAACAGGCAGTTGCAGGGCACTGTGAATCCAGCAGCCACTAGTGCTAAAAACAGCCTCATCAAATTTGATATGAATCAGAATTTGTGCATGCAAGTATTAACATTCAGGTCTTGCCCTCAGACTTTAACTACGTAAAAAAGATGTAGTTTGTGCTAAGGAAAAAAAAAATACAAAACTTTCCATCTAATAACTATACTTCAGTCCCTGTCTGCTAATCAATGTCTTCAAAGAATAAGAGCCGACAAAAAAAGTTTTTGTAAGTAACCTCATTCAAGAAAAATGAAGTTTGCAAACATAAATTTCAAAACATCACAATGGCACTTCCAAAGTGTTTTGATTTTTTTATATCAATTAAAAATAAATTTCATTTTCTTCTAAGGCATTAGGGTAAACTCACTTAGAACTCTGAGCTCAAGAGACTACACGTGTTCCTGGCCTAACTTTAGTGATTATGATGAAATTTGTACCAGGAAAATTTTTTACATGGGTAATTTTTGCTTTTGCATTTCTCTAGATACTCCTTAGAAAATATTTTGATGCATTAGGAAGCTTCTCCTATCTGAAGATAAATAAGAGGTTGAAGCCTTGTGGGAAAAAGCTTACAATAATTGATATAGTGCATATAAATAAACACTTTCCTAAAAGAGGATCAAGAAGATCGTGCAATGTTCTATTTTGTTCACTTAATGTGATGAAAAGCCGCTCTGAATTGGCAATTCTTAATTAACAATTCGTTCTTGAAGATACTTTTTTACTTTGAAAACCCTCACTAAAGACAGTGGAAACACCTGAAATAATTTCAATACTTGGCCTGTAGGTTAATACTTGTGGGGGTTGAGGGGAAACACAACAACTACAAAACCTCCTAAAAATGCACTTTCTCACAACTCAAACTTTTCTGATAAATCTTGCTTATAATACTATGCATTAACATAGCATAAAGTGAATTACATTTATCATATCTGGGGCCAATAAACACCCTTTGGTATTTTTGTAAGGTGTAACTGACCTTTCAATCATTAGCAGAGATGCACTCAGGAAGGCAGAAGAGGATTAAACCAGCAGAACACTTAGATTCTTGAGCTGTTTCACTTAAAGTGCAAACTTTATAATTTCTGCTATTCTTAGCACTCCTCAAACACTAAACCATTATAAAAAAAGAAAAAAAGATACACACAGAGATACATTGGATTTCCTGCTGAAGAGCAAACATAAAGGTAGTGTCATTGCAGCTGCAGTACGGATGTTTTTTCTTACACTATTTCACTGTATACTAAATAGATACTCAAAATGTTTGAAAGCATAGTAAACAAACAAGTGAGTCTAAAAGCACTCTGCATTTATTGAATAGACACATTCAGAATATCTGGATGCCTACCAGATTTTAAAAGATGGGAAAAAAACAAAACAAAACAAAACAAAACAAAACAAAACTATTTTCAGGAAAACACTGGAAATACTTATTTTGAAATTACACATAATTTCATATTTACATTCTTACTATGATTAATAAAAAAGGCAAGAGTCTGATGGAAATCACTGGGGAAAAAAATGGGAAGAACATGATCACTTGTGTGTACTAGTAAAAGGATTTCCTAGACTGCAGAACAAAATGAAACCGGGATCCTACTTTTAAAAATGTGCAAGACTTGTATTTACTAATAGGTCAGAAAGAAGCGAACTTACTTTGAAATTCTTCTAAAGTACAATGATATCAACTTATAAGCATTCACTTATAACAAAAACCTTACCCAAAGTCCACTTAGCCCACAATGGCTGAAAGAAAGAATGGATTATGGAACCACAAATTACTCAAAATTTTTGGTTCACACTCAGCACATATGACATGACAGAAACTCAGCAATAAACTGTGTACAAACAAATGTGGTTCTATACTTCTGGCATACAAGCATCTACATTACACATGGTAGCTCAGGCATCATCATTAGCTATCTTGCAATGCTTTTTAACATTTTTAACATTTCATGTTTAACTCTTTCTTGAATTTTACTTTTCAATATTCAGAAGCAAGCAAATTACATAGTATTTTACCAAATGTAAATTATTACCCTTGAAGGAAAAAAGTATTCTTTCTCTTAATAAATTAGTGGATTGTTAGTTACTCCTGTAAATAGATTTGGTTTTCCTTAATGCTACCTTGTTAAAATTTCTTCAAGTAGTACTTGTAAGTACTATATTTTTGAACAAACTTCTAATGTATTCTTTCTTTTTTTGCCAGAGAAATTATGCACCTTATGTATCTGGTTTATCTTAAACTATTGAGAGCCTTTTAGCCACTGAGGTTAGGAAGCTTTAATTTCTTTGGGGATTCTAACTCTCATAAAGAGTTACAACTCCGCAAGTTGAATGGGGATAATTTCTTGACAGGGGAACAACAGCCATCCCATTCTTGAACAGTGCTGGCATTTTGCTGGTATGATAGCAGACACGTTGCTTTTTACTGATCCTTGTTCTTACAGACTTTACACAACTAACAGCCTTTCACTTACAGTCTGTGTGTGGGGCACAGGAAAGTCTGAACATTATTATCACAACCCTGTTCCATGTTATGTAAACGACTGCTAGAAAACTCACAGTGCCTCTGCTGTCTTAAAAATATGGCTTCGAGCCTACAGAGCAGGGCAGAAGATTTTTCCATGCGTATAAATTTACAAGAAAAAAAGATACGTAAAATTTGTCAGGTAAACTTGTAAATAATTTTCTGTTCTAAAAAATGTTAATTTTGAGCCATATTGATAAAATATTTTGAGCCATATTGATAAAATATTGATAAAAAGACTAAGGACAAGGAGCCAGCCCAAGCAGAAAAGAAAAGCTTTGAGTAAAAGGGAGTGTGCAGCCACTCTGTCCCAGTGCAGATTAGGAATCAAACACTGACAAAGGGAAACACTTTAAGACCTTTCATCCCCAGCATCAGGGCAGATTTAACCTACCTCAACCCTATACTAAACAGAATTTATTTCCCTCTCTGTTCTACCATGGTTATACCCACAGTTGCCCTGAACAAGGCTAAAGCAGGTTCACACACTCTACATATCTGCACAAGATTACCTGGTACCAGAGGGACTCATGGACTACCACAGAGTATGAATGAAGCATCCTGTACAGCCAAGTTAAAAGGCCCTAATGAACACTGACTTTCCTGTACAGGCAGAAAATGGCCTTCAAATGTACCCAAGGTCATGAGTGATGTTGCAGAGGCCTTTCTGTCTGAAACACCTTTCCAAAAGCAGTACTTTGGCAGATCTCAGGTGTGCTCATAATATATATTCCATCTGATAATAATACATGTAGGCCTTTTACTCTTATTGCTTCTATTCATACTGTATAAATAACTAGGAAATATGCTTATGGAAATAATTGTGTAATAAAAAGAAAAAAATATCTTCAGTTGTTCTTTTTGCAATCCCGAAATTATTTTAAATTATCAAGACCTTTACATTCTATCTACATATTTCCCTTTCACATTTTTATTCAAATACTTTTCTTTTCTTGAACATGGAGCATCCTCATATATTGTTAACAGCTAGGAACAGGGGGAAAATGAGCTTCACAGCATGATATAATAACTAAAAATACTCACTTCAAATATGTGAATTGAAAGTCTTTCTAAAACACAGAGGAAAATACTACAAGTTCTTCCTGGACTTTCTACAAGTGCAGTAAGGCTCTATAAACACCAATTGTCGTTTTGCAAATATTGGCATGGCTTAATGGCTAATAAAGTGTCACAGAAGAATCTGGATCTTCAATCTACAGGGCTTTATTGCAAAGTACTACTTTTTTGTGAGAAATGCATAGAGGGTAATATATTCATAAATGAAACTAAGAGGCAACAAATTATAAGAAACAGCTTTTTACAGTTTCAGCAGAGTCCTGGCAAGAATAAAAAAGTTCTAAGCAGAGTTTTCACTGTTGAGTACAACACTTAACCTTGTTTGCTTACTTGAGTATAACTGCATGTATGTGGTTTTCTATTTGCTGTTGTATTTTTACTTGCTTTTATTGCTTTTAAAAATTTACAAGAATACAATTTACATATAAACCACTTGAGCATTCTAACATGATGTGAGAGTAGACTTAGCATTAACATTACTTTGAAGCCCTACAAAGTGGCTGAATGGTGTAAATTGTCCTTCACATACTCAGACTCAAAACAGTTGAAGAATTTCTTTACATTACCCTTTATTTACAAAAAGAAATCTTCAAACACAGAAGACTTTCATTCATCATCTGGTAGGAGAAGCTGTTATTTGAAGAGAGAAAGAAGCTACAAGATTTATAACATTAAAAACTAATCTGTATATTTAATCTTCTTCATTATTTCACTTTTTTGAATAATTAAGGAGACTTTAGCAAAGCCCATATAATAATTCAGTTAAGGTCCTCAAAAGGCCCTTTCTCCTCCTAAAAGATCCAAGAATATATAAAGAAGCACAATAAGTAGGCTGCATCCTTGCTAGCTACCATGAGTTGCAATACACTAGACCTGGATTGAAAGGGACCCATGCTAAGCAATCACTTCCTCTCTGTGCCCTAAACACAAGTGAAAACTGCGTTACCCCTGAGGTTTTCAAATTCTAAACATGCACATCAAATTACATCACTTTAAACAAATATTCAATGTTTTTCCTCTCTCTATTGAGTTTAATAAATCTCTTACCAGCTCTAACAAAATAAAGAAAAGAAAAAAAAAAAAAAAGAGGGGAGATTTCCATGAAGTAAATTATTTCAGAATTCTCCTGATAGTTCACATCTGTCCATGTTTTTGAGGCAATTGCACTACAAGAGAAATACATAATCAAAGACCAGTTGGCATAGAGACAGATGTGCAGAAGCTGAATTAGCTTCTGAAAAATGAGTCTTTGACAATGTGATCAGGATTGTCTACATCGCATTAATAGCTCTCTGCCTACCTGTACAGATAAGCTGTATCCCAATTGGATACTCCAATCATTCTGATCATGCAGTTCACTCTTGGAGAGAAGCAAAAATCCTATTTTATGTGTAATGTTCAGGGGGTTTTATTCTATAGAAGACATGGGGGGAAGGAATCTGAACCTCAACTTGATATAATTATATTATATTTTTTATATTATAGATTATATAAGTTTGCAAGGTATACTCCTTGACCTGAGAATTGGAAAGTAGTTCAGGGTTCCATCATTTACTGTGACTAAAATAAATTTTCAGGACTTTGTATCACCTACTTTCAAACAATGGGTAAAGGCTACAGCAATGACACCATCACCTTGTATAAAATCTCAAACTCTGAAGTCTTTTAGAATATCAGCGTTGAATGCATTTGCAGTTGCCATTGTTTCCCATAAAAAGCACTAGTAAATGGAAGTCATAGTTGTTTTGCAATAGCTTCTCTTGAACTCTACATCCACGCACTTTTAAAGCCTGTCATGTTTGCATATATTGCTAGGGAAGAAAAGGAAGGAAAATTCAATGCTCAGAAGTAATTTTGTTTAGTTATGAAAGAAGAACATCTACAGGATAAATATGAAGTTCAGCATGGACCATGATACAAGAGCAAGTTATCAATTAGAATATTCTATTCCCATTCAATTTTGATCACTAGCTAAAATTCAAATAATGAGATTTGTTGTGAATTCCTTCCAAGAGGTAGCTTTCTTGTTAAATATAGGACTGGATATCCTAAAATTTAAGCAACAGTCAGACAAAATACATATGAGGTCACAGCATCTCCAAGTTTCAAAGTACGATGAGGGTAAGAAAGCTTTCATGTTACAAAATGTTACTGTGAAGCTACATCCTTTTTTGGAAAGTCATGGTAAAGAATATAATGCCCTATGAGTATTTATAATAAATTATTACACATATAATAACCTTTCTTTTCTTCCCAATTCAGGTTACTTCATAAATGCGTACATAAGAAGTCTAGTATTCCCTGGAATTTTAGAAAGTTACAAATTGTAGGTTTCTACAACTGTAAAAGATTGTTTAAAGAGCTCCAGTTAAAATGTTCAGCAAATGTCTGTACTCTCCAATTATTGTGTGAACTCTGGCAAAAAAAAATTCCTTTTGCAGTTCTAAAAAGGAAGCCACTGAGAGAAAGTCTTGGCTTTATTTTTATACCCAAATAACACAACTCAATCCAACAAGTTTAATGAAAGAACAGCCTGATACTCTTATCACCTTAAACTAATTTGACATTTATGTAAAGCTTTTTTTAGATGTCTAAAGGAAGAGTATTGTAAACTTATCTTTTCTTTTTTTTTTTTTTTTTTTTTTTGGTTAATTATGTATTTCCTTACTGTGGTTTTGGCTGACAAGAAAAGATCATTGCATTATACCTAGACCATTGTGTATTTGTAATGCCTCCCCTCAAAAAACGCAATAAGAAACGAAAAATTTTGTTTTTCACTTCAGTAGTAGTCACACAAAGATAAGTCTATATATTTCTAGTGAATTTCCTAAATGCCTGTTCACAGACTTTTTTAACAATCTATTGCTTCAAACAATCATGATTTCTATTTTAGAAGAGGGCTTCAATGCATATCTTCCATAATATAACTTACAGATATACCTTTAGCCTCTTGTATTATCTCAGCTCATTGGACAAGAGTATGGATGACCCAGCGAGGGATTATAATAGTTAGGGTATTGTACAAAAGGGCAAGCAGAACCCAGGGATTATTCAGTTGTGCTGCTGCAAGAATACAAGAAGCTTCTGATGCAGTCCAACATCATCATTCCTCCTGTCACTGCAACAACTGATTGTTTCTCTTTGGCCACTGGATTAATTCATTTGTTCAAATATTATCAATGAACTTTAAGTTATCCTTCACATCATCTTTCCCCTCTGTATTCACCTATTTTCTCTTCTTGCCTGTGCCTTGCTTTTCAGGTGCCCAGTAGTACTCAATACTCTTTTATATTATCTATTTTCCTCCTTCTGACATCTTCTGCTCACATTTCTTTTTTCTATCTTTGAATTTCCACTTCAAAAATGTACCCACATAGTACAAACAAAGAACCTGAGAACAGGATACAAGCTATACTTTTACAGGCAGACTTAAAAAAACCCAGAATTATTAAAAAAGGTGAGATAGCGAAACCATGTAATTGCAAGACACTATCACTACATATTTCATTCTCCTATCCACCCTGCATGAACTTATAAATGTCACAAGTAAAATCAGACTGTCAGCTGTTCCTTTTTTTTGTCTGAGAACTGTCAAACAACTATAGTGAAGTACAAATGAAAACAATTAAAAAGATAGGATTTCTGCCTGGAAGATTATACAGTGAGGAACAGAAAACAGCAGAAATAAAACAAGATGAGGGGGAAGAGAAGGCAAAACAAGGATTAAACACACAGGAAAATGATAGATACATTTTAGTGGCAGCTGAATAGTACTGATAGCACTTTGAAACGAGAACAAATAGGGGAGTAAATAAGACCGAGCTGGAAGTCAGCACTGGAAAGAGAGAGAAGAAAGTAGATTTTTCAGGAAGAGATTGATGATGTTCTAAGTGTTTTATGAGTATGGACTATGAAGTTTAAAGAGGATTTTCTACAATAACATAACTCCCAGCTGTGCCAATTTTCTAAATTCATGAAGGACGTTCCTGTCAGTTTGACTGTGTTGGTATCGATGAAAGCTTTTTTCATCAAAGCATTCCCCACTTTACTGCCCCCACCACCACAAACCATGACCACTAAAAAAGGCTATAAATATTTCAAAGAACTAAATGGCATGGATGGATTAATATTTTAATTCAAGTTATGCTTGCCTTTTATCAAGATGTAACTTTGAACATAGAAAATTCTGTTTAAAGAACCAAAGGCTCTCATAGTCTTCATTTTGCATCCTTTTTAATTACTTATTTTAAGATCTTTCTAAACACTGGAATGTTTATGGACATAGCCAATTGCATGCCAAAAGCAGAGAACAAAACTAAGATTGTATCCAGCCTACACTTCTGGTAAATTTTCAAACTAAAACAAAGAAAAAGATCTGTTTTCCACTGCCTACTGTAAACATTTGTGCCATAACTTTCTTTACTTCAAATGACAGAACCATAAAAGGAGCACTGTACAGTATTTACTAGAAGAAATGTGAAGAAATATTTTTTGAGACTGGCTGCAGGTGGCAGTTGAATTATAGCAGTCTGGCCAGTGAACGCTACTGGGAGTGTTGACAAGACTAGAATTCAATAGGATTGAGTGATTCACTCATCTCCTTCTGTGACATGATCACATTTATTTCAAAGAATCCATTGATAATAAAGTGCAGGCATGTCATCATATAAAACCAAAACAAACCAAAAAGGCTACTGGCCAACAAAGACTTCGCACTTCAAATCAATTTGTACACACAGATAAAATCTCCAAGACTTAAAGGCAAGATTTAACTGTAGGGGCATGATTTTTGCATTTCTATCACAGAAAGTCAATATGAAATACATACTGTCTCATGCTAATGAAAGCTATGGTGAAATTGAGGTCGTGCTAGTTATAACTTGGAAAGCAGAGCAAAGAAAAATGGTTCAGCTAACAATAGAATCTGTCCCCAACTCTTGGCCTATCTTCGAAGTTAAAACAATAATAAACTTATAATAAAACAGCAACATTCTTGCAGTATTCAGGATTGCTATTGAGGCAGGAAGTTCTAAAGTGGCTAAGGTAAATATTGTATCTCCACTAGCCACTGATGGTCCAAAGATTTTCCTTTGAAGATCACAGAATCACAGAATGGCTGAGGTTGGAAATTACCTCTGGAGATCACCTGGTCCAACCCCCCTGCTCAAGCAGGGCCACCTAGAGACAGTTGCCCAGGACTGTGTTCAGATGCTGTTTAGATATCTCCAGGGATAGACTCCACAACCTCCCCGGGCAATGTCTTGCTCCCTTTGGAAGCACACCAACAAACCTAGGAAATTTCAAGACTTCGTTTCTTCTCTTGCATGTTATATATTTTCCTCCTTTCATTAAGTTTTGATAGTCTATAAAACCTGAATATTTTTCTTTCTTTCAAACCAAATTCTTACTTCAGATAGAGGTAATGATGAGATAAATAGGAAGTGACACAGACCTCAATAGGCTTATGGAGGTTTGTCAGCAAAGTTGTTTCTGATTGTACTCTTTAGACCAAGTATTATACTAACACTAAATTGTATTTCATCTCCTCCTTTTTTAACTGTGAACTCTGTGCTAGAGATACTATTTTTGTGGGGTTTTTTTAATTATATCTCCAAGGTAATTTGATACATAAACCTTCCTATATTAAAGAACATATAGCACTGACTACTTGTTTGCAACTGTGAATAATTGGTATTTTTTGAGCAAAAAGTACTTTCAGAATAAAAAGATGGAAAAAAAAGTTAACCTATTTTATCTTATAATGGTAGATTTCCAAACAGTCATATGTGCCTGTACACACTTAGAAACCTAAATTGCAATTGATTCACAAATCCTTTGTCTTTTCATACTTCTTTGCATAGCAACAGAATCTCACATATATTCAGGGTTTGCTAGGTGTGGCTGTTCTGTTCTACAAAGTATAAAAAATTCCATTTAAGACACCACTGTGGTCTGGCAGTCTGATAAACTGAGTGTTAGAACTTGCTACGTGGCACAAATTAGTGCAGTAAGGTGGGCTGCATTTTGGTTATGGCTTCTTCAGTCTTGTTTTTGTTTTCCTCAGGCTTCACAAGTTACAAGACTCACAGAATATCTTGCATATATGGACCCATGATGTGCACATTGGCATGTGTACCAATATGCCGCAGTTATGCCAAATTCTATGACAGAAGAGGGTCTAGGTATTTGAGGTGGTCGAGGACTATGCTATCACAAGACATATTCCGCAGCTTCAGCCCATTGTTGCTGCCTTCTTTCTTCTCTGCTGTAGTCCTTTGGTGAAAACTACAGGTAGGACCTACAGTGGCAGAAAAAGTATACATCTCATACCTCAGACGACTTTAGAAATCAGGAAGACCTTAAGATTCTTATTTTGCTTTGCTGTTATTTAGAAGTAGAAGCAGTATTTTCTCCCATTAGACTTTCTTCAAGCTAACTGTAAATTCCAATGCCATCTTTCAAAATACCAGGTTGCAATATAACCATTAATATTAGCTATTTATGTGGAATACCTTGCCACTGGACTGTTCACAGAGGACAGCACTGCCTGCCTCTTCTGTTAGCCCTTTAATCATAAACCATTGTCTGAAGGTTAGACTACAAAAAATACAGTTATGTTCTCGTGGCTCCCCATTCTGTTATAACTCTTCCTGCACTAATCAGATATTTGCTACTGAACACTGAAAGGTCTTTTAGAATTAGTACTGTATTTGAAGCAGCTCCTCAGCCACTTCAGCTTATGCAGAATTGGGCATGGTCTCAGGCAGTCACAGCCATGCTTTCTCCAGCCTTGTTTTCTCCTCCCAGTGCAAAGGACACTTCCACACCCTTTGAGGTGGGATCACTGCATGAGTATTGCTTCGATGCCAAAAGGAGAGTAGAAGGTTTGGCTTAAATATCAGTTGGTCACAGCTATTGTCTATCTACTTCAACTATTTTAATTAAATAATTAATATTGTTTACTACTTGTATACAAATCTTTCTCACTGTATTTCGAACAACTGAGCACTGGCTTGTGCCACCGTCATTTGAAAACAGGTGAGCAATAACTGCACACAAAAATGCTCTGACAGTGGAAACAAGTTTGAGAAGCACAAGGTTTAACACTAGGTTATCAGGTTTACCTAAAGTAAACAGTTAAACTGTGTTTAAAATTAAATATAAAATGCACAGAACATTTCAGTTTTTCTTGTGCTTTGTTAATTTAGAATAAATAAATTAATACAATAAATTTCAGATATAATTGGAGTGCAGCCCTCCAATTCATATCTCAGATGTAGCACATGAAAATATCAGGTAAAATGGGAAAACCCTATATTTTCATCTGTATTATAAGTATTTCCTCCATATTCATCAGAAACCTTTCCTGCACAGTCTGAACTTAAATGATATACAAGTCTTTAATGTACACGGGACATGTACATTAAAATTGACTATGCAAGAGAAAGTCATTAAAATCCCCAGGAAAGGGTCTGAGGGTGGCAGTCAATGACAAGTTAACAGTGTAACACTTGCTAAACAGCAAATCTCATTCTTGTCTGTTTTAAAAACGGAATTGTGTGTGACACACAGAAGCCTATAATCTTTCTCTACGCAGCACTCATGGGGCTTCCCCCGAAGAAGTGTGCACAGTTATGTGGGATACTAGAAAAGAAGCACATCAGTTGGGAAGGAAGTATGGAGTAGATGCCCACAAATGATAATTTCTTCAGGACTTGTGAGAAAGTCTTGAAAGAATTGTGTTTGTTTAACTTAGAAAAAAGAAATCTGAGGGAAATATAGCAACTGTCTTTTAGCAAGTAAAATCACACACAAAAAGGCAGTTATTAGCTGTCCTCCATCTCCACTAGAGAAAGGACTACAAGAAAACACATGAATGCAAGGAAGATCTTGGTTTGTGAAGAAAAACTAACTACACACACAGAAGTTGTTAGGTCTCCTTCAAAGAACGGATTAGACAGGCATTCAAGGAGGTCTGGGAATACTCGGTCCTGTCTCCATGCAGGGAGCAGCCTAGGTTGCCACTGAGCTTTTAAACAGCCCTGCATTTCTGTGTTTCTTTGATATCACAAATCTGTAGCAGAAATATATACCTACATTTCAACTTTTTAAAGAGAGCTACATATTGGTTGGGAAGAAAAAAAAGGAACTTATCAAAAACAAACCACAAGTGGTAACAGAAACAGTAACTTCAGTTCAAAGAAGTAATAAACTTTGACTCACAAATATAAATTCTGGTTTGCAGTATGCAACTTTATCTGTGGTATTTTCTAAAAGAACACATTATCTTTGTGTAGTTTGGTTTGAAAGGAAAGAAAAATAAAAATTGCAAACAAGCATTTGTATAGACTATTTACAAAAATAGTAAATGAACTGTTTTCCCTGGGAAACTCACTATGAAACCTCACAACCAAAACTGAAACTGTACCACAACAGGACTATATTATAGCACTTGCTGTGAAATCCTCTGTAAATGAATGATACCCAAGATATTATGCCTACTTGCGCATCTATAATCTCAAAAGGATTGTAATTCAGGACATATGGAGAAATCAGTTATGCTGTATGTGCTAAATAGTCTTTTCAATGCTTTTTAAACCACTCTATGCATATTGTCCTGTATCTTTGAATCAAATGAATAGGGACTTACTGGAGAAAACATTTCCACAATTAATTTCTTGTTTGTTTGGGTATAATAGCATGTCATGAAACACTCACTGAACATAATTAGCTCCATTACACTACTAATCCAAACCTTTTTTGGATGGAAATACTGGCTTGCCAGATGGTGAGAAACAGCATGATATCTCACCAACTGGGAAATCTGAGTTCAGGTTCACAGGCCACGGGACAGCAATGGCTGTATTTGATGGAAAGGGTGCAGGAAGCCCCCAAGGGCAGGGAGTGAAGACTGCCGGTTTGCTAAACAAGACATGTAGTTCTTGCCTCTCTCACAGCAAAGAGCTATAACGACATGAAGAATGCAGTCGAGCAGGAGACAAAAGCAAAGCCATCCAGTAAAAGAAGAGGGTCAGGTCAAACTGTACTCAGCTCACAGAGGTGATCATTAGGAGAGTATCACAGGTAGATTATTCTTGTCTTTTTCAATTTCCCCACTCTTGCTTCCTTCCCTTCATCTCTTTCCTGTCCTATGCACAGTCTACCTCTCTGGTACTACTATGGACAACCAAGAGAAGAACCACTATGTGAAGAACTATTCACTTAGATGTACACCAAACAATACACACAAAAAATGGAAAGACACATAGGATTTCTGCTAACATAAACTGGCAGAGATAAACAGAAGAGAATATACTGCACTGCGTATTTGTTTATTTTTGATTTTGTACTATGCTTTCTAAAGAAAGGAAAAACTTTCTGTGAGCAATGTCATTGTTCTGCAGCCTCATAGCTGAGGTTCTGTGCAGTGGTTAAGGGAAGGCAGCTTTAACTGAGGCAGATGGGGGAACAAAACTGTTAACTGAAAATCATTTTGTTTTTCCTGCAAACTAAAACTCCTGGCCAAATCAGGACACTGAGCTTAGATTCTGCAGCCAGAAATTAGAAAATCTAAATCATGAGGGCTGAGTCAGATTGAAATTTTCTTTGAAAATCCTTCTAATAATATTTTCTGCTTTTGTAAGTTGCATGTTATTTTTTAAGGCAGGTAGGAATAAAACTGCTTCTTTAAGTAAGGTAAGAGAGCTCCATGAGGGAACAAAAAGGCTAGCTGCTTCCAAAGGTCAGGGGAGCTGGAAGCCAAGGAAGGCAGCATCATGGGCAGTGCGTCCTGATGAGGGTGATCTGGGCCAGCAGGTGCATGCAGGGAACTGGCAAACCCAGAAATATACAAGGCAGCATAAGACCTACATATGCCACCTCATTTAAACATACCTTTAATCACAGATGGAAATCAGTAAACATATTGTCCCAAGTCACTGTGAACCTTTTAAGACAACCAGAAAAAAAAAGAGATCTCAAAGGGTTTCTTTTTTTCAATGTAATCTAAAAAAATAAGTTCAGAAAAACATGTGGTGCAATGACCTACCAAAATTCTGAACAGAAAGCCAGTGTGGCTCCAGGACCAGGTCTAATTCTGGTGCCCCCCAGAAGCTGGTGAAGTCCAAGTCTACACTGCAGTCCACACAGATGCACCTTTGCACCCCTGCCTACGGGGCTACTGCCCACTGCTACAATAGTGGGGCACCCTTCATAAACCTGGACCAAATAATGGCCTTACTATGTCTGTCTGTGAAGGGCTTATTACACTTGTGATCATGTGGTGCTGTAAGAATAATAACAACAACAATAATAATAACAATATGGTTTTGGACAAGCCCAATCTTTGTTTTATCTATTGCAAAACTCCAAAATTCTTCCTAAAGCATTAGATTTTTCTAGTAGACAGCAGTACTTTATCTGTTCTCCACACAGTGACATCATTTAACTTACTTTCACATTTAATCCTTTAACTTTTCCTACTATTTTGTATTCTATCTCTGAAAATGTTTTTTCTCCAGCAAACCTGTGGTGAAGAAGAATGTAAATTCTGTAGCAGCAGTGGCAGCAGTAGTAAATTAAAACATGGAAAATTTTATGAATTAAATATGAAACTGACTAATGCAATCAGTTCTGTACTATGTACATTATTTATTTTATTAAATTAGTTTGACTCTAGCTCAGTTTCCAGGGTGCTAAGGTTTTCATATCAAAGACACAGTAGGGAACTGTAAGAGAAATCGAAGAGAAGCTGATAGCTTTGGAGCTGAACAGAGTGCATTTTGGGATCTGGCAAATAAGATTGCTTGGGATTTTGGGATACACACATTTTGGAAATTTTGGCTACCTTGATAAAGAGTATGATATCTTACAGTGTTGACATTTAATCTGTGAGTATTGGGCTCCAAAACTAACACCTCAGAGAAGACAAGGAGCAATTCACACTTTCTCACGTCATGATTTCAGCCTTTCTGTGAACTAAGACATCACTATAATAGTGACATAGCATGTCCATTTTGAGATCTCCTTTTGATGTATTATCCCCAACGGATACTCTAACAGATGGCTATTCATAAACATGCAGTCTTCCAACCCATATGCCTTTATCCCCAGCTACACTTCAGAAACCAGTAAGGGAAAGTGTAAAAAAATTACTGTCAGCCCTACAACAGCAAGGGTTGTACAGTTCCAATTCTAAATTAACACAAATCCCCTTCAAATTATCTTTAAAAACATTCTAATCAGTATATACACATCGCTTTTTCAAGATTATCTTGCAGCTGATTGTTTTCTGTTTTTTGGAGATTGGCTATGTCTAAAAAACCTACTTATACAGTTAGTCGGCTAGCTGACTATCCATCCTCCTCCCCCAAACAAACTTTTCAGAATATATCACATAGAAAATATGAAAGTCCCATTTCCTGTGAAGTAATTGTTGCTAATGCGTTGTTCATATTTCTTATCAGGACTAATGGGACTATCACAGCATTTCTTCTTCCAAACAGAGAGGTCAGCTTCTTTAAGCAATTTTCAAGTAATTGTTACCAGGATAAAAGGTTTCCCAGCAGGAAGCAGACTGGCACAGAAATATTTGGATAAAAAAGACCGCTGTGGGGAATAGAAGCTAAAGAATAGATGGCCGCAGGTTGGTACATTTTTAGTGTGTGATGCATATGAATGTACTTATTTCTAAAGAATAAGGATCATTTTTGGTGACCACAGCATGTAGAGTATTTGAACACTCTTCAGAGGAATGCATTGATGATGTTAAGTTTTCTGGGATTCTGGATAGCTCTTTATCAACATTTGGATAAATTTATCCCAATATATGATACTGAAGTGTATTTCTGTATGATCAATTAAACAGAAATTTTCTTGAAGAGGACAATAAGTTTCTGTATATTTCTACAGCACATAGTACAGTAATGACATAAAGGTATGTTGCTCAATCTGTCAGAATTAAAAGTGGGTGAATAAAGTGAAACTGCTAGCTGTAAGATGTTTGTAAAGCATCACACTAAAACTATTTCAGATTGTCTTGAAAACATGACTTGAAAGCTGTCTGAAAAATCACAGACAAACTGTATTATAGGATGGCAGCATGTCCCAGTAGGGGAGTGTGCTAATGGAGCTAGGAGAGGCTTCCTTCGACAGGATGGTCCTCTGGCTTCTACTGCTGGGAACTTCTTGTGAAATTCTTGTGGAGAACTGAGGACCTCCGCCTTGTACAAACACTGGCATTCTATTTACATTTACGATATTTCATTTGTAATAAAGTAATCTACAATTGCTTGTGTGTATATCATTTACATATTTGTAAAATCATCTCTAGATAAATAATAACAATAATTATTCAGCAAAAATAAATCATATACCAAATTAGAACATTCTTCCAAAATAACAGTTAAGATTTTAACCAAGGAGGAGCCCCTCAGCTGACTTGTGAGAACATGGAAAATTACCAAATCTGAGATCAAAGGACATCTGATCTTTTAAAAGGTCTGCCCTTCAAAGAGAAAAGGGGAAGCTGTCAGCTGCAACTGGCAGGCACAGGCTGAAAAAAAAGCATCTGCATACAGTGTAGAAATGGAGAGCACTTAAAAATTACTGAGAAAACCTAAGCACAGTTAGAGCAGGGTTCATGCACATCTCTGCATTTTGGCTGCTGTAATGCTAATATTAAAAACTAACAAACTGTTACTAATAAATCCTAGTTAGTTACAAAGTAGCTGCTTCTGTGTCCCAACAGTACTATCAATCCCATGCCAAAGGACGGGTGAACTCAAGGGACTGAAAGATAAATGTGAGTCTATACCTCAGCTGGGAGATATGGGCACTTTCCAGCCTACCATTTCAAGGCAAATCAAAGATAAGCAAAAGGCCGTTCATATGGCCATAGGTGTACAGACCTCAAGGAGACTGCAACACTTCCCACACTGGGTGACTGGGACACCAGGAGTACTAGGATGCCTCAGATCCCAGCTCCAGCCCCTGGTCACAGCACATCTAAAAGCCTGAAGAGTCATGATTAAAACCAGCTCTCAAACTACTTTGTGCTTTACTGATTACAAAGAACTCCCAAGTGTGGTCACTGCTTATAAAAGATGGCAGAGGCCTTGCACCAAAGTTTTGTGATCCAAACCACACATTGCTGTAAGAATTCATGCCTAGTATCAGTTATTATAGGTTTTAGAAAGCATAGATGTGTAGAGTTTATAAAAGATGCGATCACCTTCTTTTTTTATTCTCTGTTTCGTTCATTCCTAGTTAAAAAAAAACATGCTGTTTTTGTAAGGCTGATCATAAGAAAAATAGATGCTGTTTCTGTGAGGCTGATCATAAAATAACATAATTTGATTAGGAGTTTGAACGGACAAGGCAAAGATTTTGCCAGAGTAAAAAGAGATCCCAAGGCAGAAAAGAAGACACAGCAGTACAGAGGAAGGAATGAAATCAAACACTGGAGCTGCACAACTGTGAAAAGCAGAGACAGCTTCAGCTCAGCAGCATGCAGCAATGCAGCAAGAACAGAGATGGTACAGGGGATTTTGCACTGAAAGGTGAGGAGCTCTAACTTGACAAAGGAAATAAAACAGATACAAGAGGAGATCAAAAGTATTCATTCCATACGATGTAGGCTTCAGTTATTATTTTTTAGTCTTCGTTAAACCATAGCAGTGGTTTAACCAAACTCAGGATAAGATATTTGTCCCTGACCTTTGACATTTGCAATCACTCAAAAGGTTAACTGTGACTGACACTGCAAACAATACTAAGTGAGTTGATTTAAGTTTTGCAAGGGCAAAGGGATACTTCAGCACCCTGCATAAGCTAGGAAAATGTGCCCAATATAAGAAAATGTGAATCCAGCCTTAAAAGTGCATCATATTTTCTCTGAAATACTTCCTGAGAATAACTAATAAGTGGTAATACAGAAAAGAATCTAGAATTTGGTTTTGTTAGCAAATTATATTTTTACCTGAAATGCAACAATGCCAATAAAATTTTGCAATTTTGTAAACATAAATATCTACCTTTGCAGCACTCAACAGGGAAGGATCTTCCCTACTTAGCTTTAGTATGAGAACTGCTAGAAAACTGGCTGCACATGGAAACAGCTTGCCAGGGAAAGGCTGAGAGTGCCACAGAGATGGGATTCCTCTCATCTGACAGGAGCTGTCTAACTATACTAGTCACTGAGTGTCCTCTATTGTTCATAGCACTTCTGGAGGGTGATTCACCCATCCATCTAAAATCCCTGTTTTTCGATGGGATGAATCACCTTCTAGAGGTGTCATAGATGAAAAGGGGACCTTAGATGACTAGTTGAGCTTAGTGCTCAGCCTCTAAACAGCCAAAGTAATGTAATATAACCAAACAGAAGCCTGGGAACCTAAAAATTATAAATTATAAAACATAAATCAGAATATAACTAATGTCCTTTGCCTTGAGCCCAAAAGTAATCCAACTAAAATAGTGTAACCAGCAACAGTAAATGTCTTTTGTAACTCTGTGAATGCATAGCCAGACACAATGTGCATGCATTTCATATAAATACATGAGCAATGTGGCTATCAAAGGGGCAAACAGCAGACACAGGACATAGGAGACACCCAAGTGATGCTAGGCAGAACAAAATAAAAGCAAAGGACTGCAAATAGACATCTTTGCGAAATACACAAGAAAGATGAATGGCAAAATCAAAAATAAGACAAGCATGATGGAATCTGCCTTTTGGGAGCAGAACAAAAGTTTCATGCAGAGAGGAAGCAAAAAAAATATTAAAACTAGTGTTAATATTTACTTGGACTAATAGAAAGCTGTGCAATATCACCTGAATTATAATCAAGATTGTAATTAGAACAGAACAGAACAGACGATTTCAATTGGAAGGGACCTACAACAACTCCTAGTAAAAGTGCCCAGCCACTTCAGGGCTGCCAAAAAGTTAAAGCATGTTATTAAGGACATTGTCCAAATGCCTCTGAAACAGGCTTGGGGCATCGACCACCTCTCTACAAACCCTGTTCCAATGCTTGACCACCTCCCTGGTAAATAAATTCTTTCTAATGTCCAGTCTAAGCATCCCTTGGTGCAACTCTGAACCATTCCCAGGCATCCTGTCATAGGATACCAGGGAGAGGAGATCAGCATCTCCCCTTCCACTTCCCCTCCTCAGGAAGCTGCAGAGAGCAGTGAGGTCACCCCTCAGGCTGCTTTTTTCCAAATTAGACCGGTCCAAAGTCCTTAGCCACTCCTCACAGGACGTTCCCTGCAGCCCTTTCACCAACTGAGCTGGCCTCCTCTGGATGCATTCAAGGACCTTCACATCCTTCTTAAACTGCGGGGCCCAGCACTGCACACAGTACTCCAGGTTGAGGCCGCACCAACAGTCAATACAGCAGGATAATCACCTCTTTTGACCGGCTGGTTATGCTGTGTTTGGTACACCCCAGGATGTGGTTTGCCATCGTGGCTGCCAGGGCACACAGCTGACTCATACTGAGCCTGCTGTTGACCAGCACTACCAGATGTGCCTTTCTGCAGGGCTGCTCTCCATCAGCTCCTCTCCCAATTTATACTTGTGCCAGCATTACTCCACCCTAGGTGTAGAATCTGGCATTTCAACTTGTTGCATTTCATCCCACTAATCATAGCCCAATGCCCCAATCTATCTACAACTGTCTGCAAGGCATCTTGTCCCTCAAGAGTCAACAGCAAACCACAGTTTGGTATCATCAGCAAAGTTGTTAATGGTGTGTTCAATTCCTGTATTCAGATTGTTCGTAAATATACTGAACAGAACTGGTCCCGCAATTGAACCCTGAGAAACACAGCTGGTGACCAGTCACCAGCGAGATGTAGTCCCAAAATAGCATTAAAATATCAAACACAAGGAATAAAGATGGAGAAGGATGACAAACCAAATAAGTAAGTGTAAGTATAAATACTAACAGCTTTGTATAATTAGTGATGATGATTAATAACATGTAAAAATAAACAATTAGCATGAAGTGCGCTGTTAATGAATAAGTTTAGTAACATTTTGTTTTAAAGTTTAAAACTGGCCTGATGTGTCAGCCTTAAAAATACTCACATCAGAGCAATCTCTAATTGCCTGCAAAATATAGTCATACATACCTGTATTTGAATCTGGAAATCTAACTAAACTAAATGCTGATGTTCTTAGCAGCAAAAGTTGCATACAGGTTTACCTTACTGAAGGACTTGGAATTTTTTCAAGTATCAATATATCGCTATTCAACACACTTTCAAACTCAGTCTAAGATGTCCTACCTTACTTATCTTTGTAATTTTTATACAGTAGGAGTGGCAGCAGTCAGACTAGATCAGCGTACAAAATGTCACTCTATGCCAAAAGTAACCATAGAACATTTTCAGTTGGAAGGGACCCACAAGGATCGTTGAGTCCAACTCCTGACTCCACACAGGGCAATCTCAAAGTTAAACTATATATCTAAAAGTATTGTCCAAACACTCCTTGAACACCGGTACAGGCTTGGGGCCATGACCACTTTCTTTGGGAGAATGTTCCACTGTTTCACCATCCTCCTAGTGAAGATTTTTTTCCTAGTACCCAATCTGAACTTCACCTGATGCAGCTTTAAGCCATTCCCTTACGTCCTATCACTGAACACCAGAAAGGGGACATCAGCACCTCCCTCCTCTCCCCATCATGAGGAAGTTGTAGACAGCAATGAGGTCACTCTTCAGACTCCTCTCAGCTGTACAAACCAAGTATCCTCAGCTGCTCCTCATGAGCCATGTCCTCTAGTCCTTTCACCACCTTTTGTTTCCCTCCTTCAGACACATTCTAATATTTTCATATCTTTCTTATATTGTGGAGCCCAAAACTGCACGCAATACTCAAGGTGATGCCGTACCAGTGGTGCATAAAGTAACATTGATGGGAATTTGCAAATATAAGAAAATGTTAACATTTGAAAAATATGACCAAAAATTATTCGTAAAGGTACCTAAAGGTACAAGACTGTACCTCCCATAGCCACTTTTTCCAATTCATGCTATTGACTCTTTATTTGTGTAAGAGGAGGAATGTTTAAAAGCTTGCTAAATAGAATGGAGAACATGATTGTAAAGTATACTTTTTCTTTTGAAACCTCATCTTACTAAAAAGTGTGAGAAAATCTAGACAGAACTGGTTCTCTGCAAACATTTGAAAAGTTAATTGAGTTTGGACAAATCTCACAACAATCTTAGAAGGGATTCAGACAGTCCTAGATAATATATCTTTTCTATCAGTACTTACTTATGCTGATATTTATAACTAAAATACATGTAAATTAATAATATTGTAATAACATTTTAAAAATTGTTATAAGATATTTCTTTTAAAACTTTTAGAAGATAAAGAAAAAGCAAAAAGTTGGAAATTTAACATTTGATATTTTACTAAAATGTTACCACTACATATCTCCAAATAAAAGCATTTTTGCAAAGTTTAATATTTATATCAGGCAACATTGCCTCTCATGTTTTCATTCTCCTAGGAAACACACTTTTTAATTCTAAACTGAATTTCAATAGTAAACTTTTTCCAATATATGCAAATCCAGCATTATCACAGTGTTCATTGTTAAATAATGTTTCAGTAGATCTTGTAAAACTGCAGCAATTGCAGCATAAACCTTTTCTATACTACTACTGAAATAAATAAATCTCTGGAGAAGTCAGAATATTATTCTCTGTTGCTGTAAATATGGAAGTGTATTAAACTTCTGAACTGAGATTTGGTTTAGGAAAATGCTAAGTGCCTACTTACACGATCAGCTAAGATAAAGGTTCAGTATGAATCATGTGCACTTTAAACAGTACTGACAAGAACAATGTATTATTAAGCATTGAACTCTGCCACAGCAAATATTTATCTGACAAAATATAACTAGTGACCGACATTTTCTATATTAATGTCATGTTTCATCATTTTAGAAAATGTATTTTCTTAATTCCTACGGAGTTCCCAAGTTGTATGAAGCTTTAGCAGATGTGTGAACATACACTTTCCGTTCTGAATATCTCATAGACTGACTCACATTTGAGAATATAACACACAGAGAATCAAATGTGATACAAAAAAGGGAAAATTAAAATGTAGTATAAATATCTGTAATATAAAGTCACTATGTAAAGCCAAAATAGTGACTCTTCAGAGAGAATTTAGTGGAACAAACTGAGAACCATAGGCAATATTTGAAAGTTAGCCTAGAAGACCTCTGAACCTCTAATAGCCCAAATGAGATTCCTAATCTCAAGGTCTGAGAGCTGCTTCTTCCATTAGGAAGAATGAGAAGTGTTCCTCAGGGAACAGCTAGACAACTGAGTTGCCTTTCTTCCTGTGGTTCAAGACATATGACTGAAAACTGGCTGTGCTTCCATTTCAGCAATTCAAGGCACTGAAAAGAAAGAAAAGAAAAAAAAGGAAGAAAAAAAAAAATGGCTGATGGATCCAGAAGGCTGTTTACCAATAAAAAAGTTAGCTAATGCAGTTCATAAGATTTGACAAAAAAACTGAGATTGACCTCAGTTAGAGAATAAGAAGGCAATAAATAAATGAAATTCATTGTAAGGAAATTTATTTTCATTTTTCCTGGAAAAAAAGGGAGGGAGAAAAAAGTGAAGGGAGACAGAAACACAGGGGAAAAAGTAAAAAATGGGTTAGGGTTTTTTATAAATGCAAGATTTAAGACGGTTCTTAGGTTCAGTGTTCACTGGACTTCAATAAATGTCCTGATTTTCTATAGAATATTTATCAATGGAAAGAATCAGGTATCACTATTGAAAGTTAGACCTCTTATTAAGTGCCTTCTTACAAATACAGATTTAAATCCGCACCTTATCTTACCTCTCTGTAATTTATAATTATTTTTTTTTGCACAACATTTTTTTTGAAATTACAGTTTTGAGCTTTTTGATAAGCATTCTTAAAAAATTTTAGTTTATCAAGATTTCTATCACTACTACAAAAATATTACATATACATTTCAGATGCACCTCTGACCACAGTGCTTGCCTTGGGACAGTCTATTAGCCTGCACTTGAAAGCAAAGACTAGGAATATGACAAATTTGTCAGAACAACCAAAAGTAAAATCATTAATATATAGATAGCCATATATTAAATGTATGATTAATGCAGAGGAAAGGTGCTAATCTGACAGCTGCTAAATGTCGGCTCCACAAAAAGGTAGAGAATGAACATTTGCAATGCCAAGTCTATATGGAGTTTATACTTTTCAGAGCACACAGAAACAGCCACATTCAGTAATGAAAAATAATTCAGTATCTGCAGTGCTTTACTTCCTTGTCTTCTCTGCAGAGATGGCTAAGACCACAACATGATGTCAGTTTTAAATTTTTGGTGATCTTGAAAGTTTCATATGAACTAAGTTGAGAGAGAAGAGGTTATTTAGACAAGAAAATTCTTCAGCATGAAACATCTTGCAATCATATAATCTTTTATACATGAGGAAAACGTTTTAAAACATGCTATGCTTCTCACACATTTTTTTATGGTTTTGTCTGTTTACTTGTTTTCCCACAGTGAAATCCCTTGCACACATTTTCACAATCCTTTCAACATACCTTCTATCGTTACACGAGATGAAATGTCTGTCTTTGTGCTGTTACTAAATATGCAGTTCTGAAGGGCTGCTGCAGCTGCCGGCTCACACACTGCAGTAGCACGGAACTCAGTCGGGATGTTTTTGAAAGTGCTTTGATATACCTTGAAATACAGAAGGTATTATAGAAAAGCAGTCTTTTCTATTTCATCCATGTAAACAGAAATCTATAGTGTCTGCTGTGAACTAACAAAGGCTGCTGGGTGTGACAGATGAAATGCCTTTCAGGAGACCCATCAAGAGAGTGAACCCTTTCAAATGAATCCAGGGCTGCTCAGATGCTCAGGAAGAAAGCAGCCATAAGCATTCATACAGCTTATTACAAAAAAGAAGAACATTACGATGAGTAAGACATCAAACTAGATGAGATTGCACATGGCCTGAAAGATACTTTTGTACTTAATACCAAACAATTCTGTAATCCTTACCTCAGTCTGTGACTGAGTGGAAGAGCGTATACAGATAGGAATGAATTAGGAGTGAAAATGTAACAAAAAAGCCGTAATCAAACTGCAAAAACTTGTAATGGATTTGTTTTTAAATAATGACAAATAAACTTCTGAAAATAATAATTTCTAAAAAAAATTATTACTTAATTTAAAAAATCCTAAGTGGCTCTCTGTGAGTTTTATTCAGGTAGCTTAATATAAGTGGTTAGTATTAGTAAATATTTTTTCCCTTTATATAACTGGATTAGCAATGCCACACTACGTGTATTTCTGCTTAATTACCCAGAACCCTAAGGGACTTTTGGTTTACTGTTTCATGCTTGACATTGTACCTATAATAAACTAAAACAACCACAAACGTATTTGCAATTTGCCAGCTGTTTTCATTTTTAGCTTCCAATGCACAGAGGCTGTGAATTACAATGAAGAGTTCACAAACTACAAGCATTTCTGATGTGCACAACTGAAAGGATGCTAGGGAATGAATTCCACTTGTGGTCTGTAATCCTTTTTCTTACTGTAAAAACAGGTGCAATCAATGGGAGTTTTAGAATTAGCCCTAAGTACTGGGAGATATTCCTCACTGGGAAGTGCTATGTCTCTGACTATGGCCGTTTGAAGGATAGGTTCTTCACTACATAAACAGGAAGATTAGTTCTTCATCTATGTATTTAGCATTTGTGTGTCACAAATCAACATCAGAATAAGAGAGGAAACATTTAGATATCAAGCAAAGAACAAGATTCTTCTGGTGGTGCATGACTGTCTGACAAGGAGATGCTCTCCGTCTGAAGTCTCTGCCAGCCCTAGACAGATGGAGCATGGCAGGGGCTGGACAAAGGCATGAGCTGTGTGCCATGGGTGAGCCGTGTGCCATCCCTTGCTGGGGACAGTCTGTGGTGCTATAAGCCAGCAGCACAGTGTCACCAGGAAAAACCTGCTGGGGGATGAAGGCCCGACTTCACTGAATTCTCTGGCAAAACCCCAAGTTAGTCCCACAGAGACTTTTCCCAGGTTTTTACTACTTTAATATACCGTTCAAACCAGACACAAGATCAACCCATTCTAGCTTAGAAAAGGATTTCTTTTTTTTTCCCTGACTTAGGTAATAAAGCTGTTTTATTTTATGTAATTAGGTAATAAAATGTCCCAGACCTCAATGGAGGCAAGTTACTTTAAAAAGTGGAATATATCTATATAGGATAGAAAAAGGCAATGCAAAATTGTCTAAAAGTTTCTTCAATGTCATTAGTATGCTGTCACTGAAAGTCCACTTAATGTTGGAGTTCAATTTGCAGTTTTAATGAAATTTCAACTTGATGTCAATACTGTGAAAAAGATGTATCTTTTGTCAACTTCCAAATTTAATGGAAAACAAATCTTGAGTTTTTCTTTGGTTGCAGATATGAAATCTATAGCTACCTGTCATTAATACTATGTAACAATGAGAAGTTTAAACTAGTCTCCAGAATGATGGCACCATTCTATTTTAAAGACATAATTTATTTTTTTATTTCAAAACCTATAAGCAGCATCCGTGTATTCTTTTTTCATGTGAAATTTTGATAGTTTTAGTCCCCTTATGAAACTCATTTTAAAATACATGCATTTAAATGCCAGTTGGGACTTTGACTAGAGCTAGGAAGAGAAGCTTTAAAGTGGAATTCTGGCAGAAGAATAAACTTAATTTTTTTATTCCCAAGATAACAATCTTTTCCAGAAATCACTGGTGTCTGCTACTGTTTCTACTGGTAGACAGAACCATTTCTCCTTAGATTACATAGTTTTCTTTTCAGAAAAAGCACCTGTTTTGACAAAAAAAGTGTCTGAAGAATAATCAAACCCCAGTTTTATCAAATGTATCGATGCTTTGTTTCACCTAAAGTTACTGTATCTTGTTAGCTGTGCATCATTAGTGTTTGTTTCTGCAGCAAGACACTATCAAGAGCAAAAGATCATATGATCAATAATGAAACCATCACGTGCTACAGAAGGCAGCATATTATTAAGTCCTGTTGAAAAAGCAGTATAATTTGAATTACATAAAGATTTATAATGTTGATGTTTACTAAGTTTATTTTATTCAGATTATTTGTCATTGAGTTGGAACAACTTGTTCACTGGTAGTTTTAAATGGTAAGCGTACTAGTTCTTTAATTATGTATGATAAAGTCAACTCAGATTTTCAACAGATCAATCATCCCCCCTCAAATGTTGCATTATGGTAAAATAATGTCTGCTCTGCTATCACATATTTTGACAAAAAAGGCAAAAATTAAGATATGCAAAACTAGAAAAGATTGTACTTCTTTCTTACTGAGCTTATAAACAAGAGACTGCATAACTGGACCTACTTGGAGGTTACATTACTCAAGGATCATTTTCTATTTGTTTAACAATTACTTTGTAACGTATCATCTGTCTAGCCTATCTCAGCTTTTTTTGTCTCTGTAGAACTAACCACAGGAAAAGATTAAAAATTCCAATTATTTTATAACATTTTTTTTGGTGGTGTTTTTTTTCCTTTTTTCAAAATCTTTGTGCAAAACCTCATTTAATAAGGTAAGTGGATGTGCTCTTTTCCTGTGTAACCCTAGGAATATGTTAGATTTCTTTTTCTTCATAGCACCAAGAGGCGATCCTCTTAAGAAACACAGATTTATGCTAGTAGGATAAGAGCTAGCTGTAGAGGTTAACTTTGGTTTCGCAGGATTTCTCTCTAAGGTTACAATTTCAAAGGCCCAGTGTGCTGTTTGGGCCGTAGTTCTTTTTGATGGATAAAACCCTAATAACTTGAGACAGCAACAAGGGCAAAGCTAAGGTTACCGTGTTGTTCTAGTTCAGGTAGTGTGAGATTCACTAAAAAATCTGCAAGTCAGGGAGAACGTGAAGGCTCAGCTGGCAGTCAATACATTACCACCCCACCCCACCCCCACCCCGCCCCCCGTGAAGTCTGCAGCTTTTTTCTATTTCTAAGCAATCTATTGCAATGTGATGAAGACCTAAGATTTCACACTATTAAAGACAACAAGTGATAAATTGAAATGACGTGATTCTGTTGCTAGTTTATTGCTGAAGTAATCCAAATACCTTTTTAGCTTTTGAAACTGTCAAATTAATTTGTGCAAAATGTGTCAGGAGAGAACTCTGAAAGCAAACCAGGGAAGATAGATACCCTATTATATTTTCCTTCTTTTTTAGTGTATGACTTACTTCAGGCTGCTGCATTTTCTAACACTACAGACTAAAACACAGATGTGAAATAAGACTTTCCATACAAGCCACACTGCATGTAAATGCTAATAAAATTATTAAAACAATATCTTTATTATTTTCTTTATTAAAGGTACAGTTCAAACGAGATGAATGCTACAACAGAAACGCAAGGCTTACTTCTGCTATTATGTGAACCATACCTTATTCTACTTGATGAATTTATTTTAAAAACATTTTTTGATTTGGCATTAAGAATGTTAGAATCTTTCTTAAAATTAATGCCTAGTTTTCCTAGCCACAGCAATCCCTTCCTATCAAGATGAATAAACCCCTCCTTTGGTCAACCAGGAAAGGCACTATAATTACTTCTGTATTTATAGGTATGTGAGAACTTCAGTTTATCCATTCAGTACCATCCTGGGTGATTTCTTTGGCTTTACAGAAGAAAACAGAATGACACTTCAATAAACATAAGGGGAACAATCCAGGAGAGCGAACATAAAAACAAATACTTACTAAAGAGACCTGTTTTATTAAAGGAACATTTTCCAGGTGTTAATTTTTGCACAAAAAAAACCCCAACTTTAGATGCCATAAGGCCTGCACAGAGTTAAAAATACTAAGAAGGTTACATAGGAATATACTGGCAGACACCTCTGAAAGAAAAAGGTAGCCTGAACGCATACTGATGCACTACAGCCTGCTTCAGCCAACGTGCAGTTTACTTTTGAACAAATTTTAATTTCAAGACTGATTATTAGATAAGGAAAGAGATAAAGCTTTATGGTACAAACTTTTCTGTCTTATTCCTAGAGACCCACTGAGTATGTGAATAACACTTTGCTTTGAAGACAGTGTTTTTCAAACATTTGAATCAGTCCATCCCTAAACTCCTTAAACACAGTTAAGTCTGCTGACTATCATGTGCTAAAAAGAATAACTGTAGCCTGGAGAGCCCATTCAAGAGCATTTAGCTCACCAAGTTTTTGAAGGCTATATATTGATATATCAAGTTCTTCATGATTGACATAAAAGTGTCATAAACACACACTAATACCAGAAATACATATATGCATGACAGAATGTTAAAGATGGGGCTTTAAATTAATGCAGTAGGGTAACAGAGTTTGGAAATCTTGCTGGACTATTAAAGAGATTACAGGGACATGAATCCTAGCTCTAAGAGCATAGATTTCAAACATCACAGCCATGAAGCTGCTAGGGCCCAGTCTGTGCAAGGGCTGACTGCCATTCCTCATGAGGCTAATAGGCTTGGACTGTGCTCAGCATGATGGGGAAGGTGACTTTGTACCTGTCAAACAAGATATGTATTGTTTAAGAACACAAAAAATTGCTTCACTTTAAAGTTAGACTTGCTTTGGGTTAGAGGATTGCAGAACTTTTGTTTCTAACTTACATGTTAACATCTGTTTCTTGCACAAGGAGTTTCCATCATACAAACATACCTGGTATGCGTACAGCTTAATGGGGCTAACAGTGCTGCTGACTTCAGCAATACCAGTAATTCCTATCACTCAGCAGTATAACAAAAGAATTAATGTAGATTTTAAACAAACATATTTACCAATGCTGCTACTTGAAATTGAGATACTGTTACATCAGAAAAATACTTATGAAATATTTACAGGAAAACTCTCTTTCAGAGTAGCTAGCAGTAGATGCATATAGAAAGATGTATGACAGTTCTGAATGGGATCCAAAGTAAATAAAAGACATTTCTTCCTAACTTGCATCATTAAACGTAAGCATGAAAACTGTATTCTTCATTAGCACTTTTTGCCCTGTTCAATATAAGTATTTGCCATTTAACAGTTAATTGCATGTAATACTACTCAATTCCTGACCTTAACTGAAAATACAATGGATACTATGAAAATTGATGTGAACAAAAATCCACTCTGATATTACAAACACTTTAATAGCTATCAATAACTAGGAAGAGTAGACTTACTGTCTACATGACTCCATTCACTAAATATAAACAGATCTAATGTTAACTGGGAATGTTTTGAGTTGTGCCCTTATGCATTCATTGATATAAGTAAAATTACTCTGCAACAATAAATAACTGAAAATTTATAAGACCTAACAGCATATTTGAGTATAGATCTCGTGTGCATATGAAGCAGTTTCTCAAATCCTGTATTACAGGACTTAACAGAAAACAATATGTATCAGGAACCTTTGGGGGAGCATGCGTACCTTCACTCCAAAGTGCGTGTCCACTTTGGTACTGTTCACTCTGGAACAGTAATGCAGGTATTTCTGGTTTATACTATATTTGGAAACCTACACTAGCAACATTTTGAAGAACAAATTCGAATTAGTGGCCCATGGTTTTGACACAATTATTAGTCTAAAAAAAAAAAAAAAAAGATTATGGAATATCTCTATCTAATCACTAAAATTGTAAAAACATCCTCTGGTGCTCTTTCTTCCTGCCAAACTTTGAAATGTGAAGGCAGCTATTACAATTGGTGGAGCCATAACCTGCCAAGGAGCAGTCATGGAGAATTTTGTAGGCAGTTACTTCATCTGATCCCTCTCCTTTTTCAGTGTATTACACCTTGTTCTGGTCTTAGGCTTCCACTGACTTTCATTAGATACAGTGTGTATGTGGCCAAAATTCAATGCTGGATATGAGTTCCACATCTGTTATGGATAGTACAAGGGTCTGTTATTTTGGCATCTAAATTATATAAATCCTGTTTCTTCAAAAGTTGCACATTACACCTGAATTTTTATTTGTAATGGGAAAACATGTGAATATGATTAGGCATAATACAGAATTAAAAATACTAAATTGCTAGCAAGTTAGTATTTTCAGACTTTGTTATTTCTTTTGTGCATTTTTAGTGGGAGGAAGCTGAGGTTTTGGCTTTAAAATTTCTGACTGGCTTAATCACAAAAAAACTGAGTCCTACTAAGGTGATCCAAAAGTAAAATTGGGAAGGCTTGTAGCTCTTCATTATCCTTTCTTGATTGTGCACCAAGTCAAAGCTACATTCTACAAACAATAATTCTGGTCATATTGACTGAAGATTTTAATAAGTTCTAACAATGTGTAATATTGCGAAAATACCACTTAACATACATTAATACAAAAGCTGTGAGCCAGTGATTGCAGGGACCATTTACTATGCTCCTAAGAAGCACAATGGAGTGACTCGTTAAGAACATACCTGGTAACTCATTTTACAATCATAAAATACTTTTTTTTTCTTATTTCTTTGACTGATGGTATACAGATTTAAATTGTATGACTTCCACTAGAAGTAGAAGAGTTATTTTGTAGAAGAGTAAATTTTTCTTTCTTTCTTTCTTCCTCTTTCTTTCTGATTATTGATCCACTCTTGATCAAAGATCCATGCTTATAAAGTGCAAATTATTCCTCATCTTCAGATTTCTATCTTTGGTAGGAAAGAAATATCAGATCTTACTATCACATTGTGTTAACTGCTACCTTGGTTTCTTTCCACCCTCATTTCAGCAAATGATGACTCACAAATATTAGGTTTACAAGTTAACATCTCCTAAAACCTGTAATCCGGTCTCTCACCTTCAAGAAAATATATTGCAAGGAAGAAGAGACAGCATTGGTATAAGCTTTAATATATACATATTTCAGAACAGCGTTCATTAAAATCATGTTGGGATAGATGCACTGGAGCTAAAAAAAGCTACTCTGTAATTAGAAAATGTGATATTGAGTTACAGGTCTTGCAGCTTGCAAGCACTGTTGTGTATCAGTGGTGCTCAAAGATTTACACTGGACTGGCCCTCATGACCAGAGAGCTGTTAGGCACCTAATAGGAGATTTCTGTTCTGCATCAAATGCAGTTAAACATATTTTCAATAATTACATAAGGACATATATTGTAGTTATGTAAATGGTACATAAATATAAAAGGAAGCAATATATATTAACTAACTACACAGAAAGTACCACAGAGTTATTGCTATCTCATGCTTCTACTAATACCAGTTTTCATATCACATACAAATCTTTTCCAAATCTCAAGGTTTACAAGAGAATGAAAACAATTTTACTGGTTCTTGGATCTGACATTGAGTTGCAGTAGCTCTTAATTGAAACCTACATAAAATTTCAAACCCCAGTAAAAGTTAATCCACAGTGCTCAAATCCTCAGAGCAAGTAAATTGAAATAACTACACCCAACTTTAATTAAATGACGTTGTCTCAAATAACAATCAAGGGAAAACAAATATATTTTACAATTTGTTTTGTAAACATATTTACTCTTCTGTTAGTTGGCATTTTTTGTCTCAGCAAATGTAACATTCTATGGGATTTACTTCTCAAGAATTGTTCTTACTTGTCTTTCCTGCAGTGAAAGGGAGAACAAATAACTTTTAAATTCTGCTGTCAATGTGAAAAATCCTCTGGAAACACCATGATTATGTTAATAAGAAAATCATTTCTGTACTTCTATTGTTTGAATTGTTTAAAAAAAATAAAGAAATCTGCCCATTTTCTGTTATTTTTATAAAAAAACATACAATTCAGAAAATTTTTTATGGCTTTGATAATCAGGAATACAATTATTCAAAAAAAAAGTTTTGACTATTTAAAAATTTAAGATATCACTGAAATAGCTGTCCTGTCAACCAACTAAAATAAGTTAAATGATTCAGTTTAAACTGGGGTTCTTCATTATGACTTTTAAAATAAGGGAAAGAGAAAAGAAACAATGTAAACAAAAAGGAGCAGTGTGAACAGTGCTTCCCCTTGACTTTATTAAGAAGTACCTGTAGACATAAAGCTATATATACATAGATGTTTGCAAGGTCAAGATCCTACTGATTTAGCTCTAATTAAATATTTCTATTTGTTCCATAACAGACCTATAGAATTTGGAGTGTTGTTAAAAAAAAAAAAAAAAAAGCGTGTGCTGTTAATATATGTTAATATAGTATTTGAGGAAAACCAGGAAAACCTTTCTTCTCTGCCCAGGCTGAACTTTAAACATGGCCAAGTTAGGAAAAGTCATGCTACCTAGTATACTTTCCAAACTCTTTCTTCTAGAACAGAGGGAATACAGATAAAGGTTTGCAAACCACTTGTCCAATCTGAAATTAAATTTGATACACTTTATAATCCTCTGACAGAGTGCAACAACAGAAAAGTAGTACTATAATAGATAAAATTACCATTTTTCCACTCTTGATAAATGTGGTTCCATCAATGTTAACATTTAGGACAGCAAACTTACAAAAGTTTACTGTTCTATGTCCTAAACAGAACAGTTTTCTGACAAAATAGAAATTGCTTTCCTAGATGCACAGAATCATATAGGTAGGAAGGGACATCTGGAGGCACCAATTCCAACCTCCTACTTGGAGCAGGGCCAACTCAAGTTGCACAGGGCCGTGCCCTTTTTGGGTAATCAGTGCATGACTTTCCCCATAATGTAAACAAAATTCAAAATTATCTTAGTATCTATTTCCCCTGTTGTGACTTGTGCCTGCTGTCTCTAGTCCTACTACTCTGCATCTCCAGGATGCACCTGTCCCTCCCTTCATTGTACATTGTACTTTAGCTGAGGACAACCATGAGCTCACAGGCTTCTCTGCTCCAGGCTGAACAAGCTCTGTTCTCGAAGCCTCTCCTCTGCAACATGTGCTCCAGCTCTACCGTGGGGGCCTTTCACAGGTGTCCTTTCCCTGTATCACTGCAGCTGTTGTGCAGGGAATCCCCAAAGCACAGTACTCCTGACCACACATGCAACAAGTAGATGGAAAAAATCGCATCCCTGAAATGATTTAGAGAAATATTGATATTTCTATTAATACTACCCATATATTTAAATAATGTTTTTCTCCTAAAATAAATAAACATACACTTATAAATAAATATGCATTGGTTTGCACATTCACTGCCGTATAAATATATACTTCTAACCTCCAAACACGATGTGCAATCAGGTCAACAAGGTACTACAGTAAAATGGTCTTACCTTAGGATTGGGAGATTTAATGAGATGAGTACTTACTACACCAAAGCCTTTATCAAAAAATGCAACCAGGTATATAATAATTTCCTATAGTTCTGCAAACTAAAATTTAGAACATTTTTTAGTAATCAGTGACTGAGCTTTGACAATGTACCCTGTGCAAGGAAGTAAAAATAGAAAGAAACAAAAAAATTCAATGGATTTTTAAATTCTGTCCTGGCAAACCTTAAAATGAATGCCAGTATGAATCAAAATTCCCTATACAGTTAAACCATAGAGAAGTCAGTAAAGATTCCTTTGTACCTAATTTCATTTGAAAAAGGTAATTTATGAGATCCTATATAAAGAATATAATGCTATAAATTCTGCAGAGTGGTTATCAAACATAAGGGTATTTCAAGCTTTAACTTGAGCAAAATAGAATTGTAAGAAAACTGATGAAGAAGTATACAGGGTTCAGCAAATTAGTATATTTTTATGTATTTAACTACAAACGATAGCACGAATTTGACAGCTCTCTGATGTCTTCTAATATCTCATTAAATCAATCTAATATTGTTTCAGCATTTTTTTTCCTCGTTTATTTCAATTAAGTGATGTCAAAAACAGATGTGGGCTGCTCAGCCTACCATACTTTTCAATGTGCTTGGAAAATCCTTTAAAGGTACTTGCAATCAGAAATATTCACCAAATAATTTTATTAATAACTCACTGTGCTTGAGTTTATTACATAAATCCTGTTCCATAATCAGGATGACTGAAGTTTTATTAATGCTAAATAACAGTAACACTTCCAAGTACGGTACCAGAGAAAATTATCTAGAATGCATAAAATACTTGTTTTGACATAACTAAGACAAAATAACAAACTTGCTGCTGCTTTACAAGTTCTCATTAACATTCTATTGCTAAGAATATAAGAAATACATAATACTCTAATAAAAAATATAACAATGTATTGTATTAATATATTAATATTACTGCAAATTCTATGGTATATAAAAAGCATTGTATATTTTAATATATATAATGTATATAATAAATACTCTAAGAAATAGAGTAGGCTTAATTGCAGGCTTTTAGTCACATGATGATAGCCAGGCTGTTTGAAAGCTTAATTTTTATGCATTGTTTTAGACCACAGTCAGGCTAAATATTTTACTTTCCAAGAGAATTAGGACAACCATTGAGGACTTTTTATTCCCTATACTGCAAATTTAGTTAGTAATGAGAATTTAATGGACAGTTAGGGCCACACAATCTTATTATCAAGGCTCCCCTTCAGCAGCTCCTGGAGTGAACTGTCATTCTCAATAGACAAGCCACCATCCCAATTTGCATCTCACATATAATATTCTCTCAAAAGGGACAAGCATATTTACCCTTTGAGGTTTATTTATCATCAGTCATAACACATAATGTCCTATCCATTTTATTCATCATAGACTTTTACAAGTTCAAGCTGTGCATGCATGCTATTTACTACTGGTAACTTCATGGTCCATATGCAAAGTCTTTTTTCTGATTGTGAACAATTTTACCTATTTCATTTTTGCCAGTGGCCAGGGATAAATATTATGGAATGTCATTGATTGAATATTTGCATTACACATCCTGTTTAAACACAAATTAATTTCTTCTTTAATACCCAAGAGAAAAAGCAGAAATGTCACCCATCCCATAAGAGTCATGCTACCCTCCAAGGAGACATTTATTACAACAAGGTGAAGGTGCAAGTACTGGTCACAGTGGTAGCAAAAAGAAAGCAGAAGAAGCTGCAACAGAGCTAGCAAATTGATGCAGACAAGTCCTCAGTAGGTCATTTCCAGCCTTCACTGACCACTTTGCCATTACTGTTATCCTCACGTGCATTAACTTTTTAAGTGTAAAGCACAGAAAGGTGTTTCCTTGCCTAAATCACACATTTGTTTTGCAATGCTTGACTGTCTCCTCTTGACTTTGGTCTAAACTAAGAAAAATAAAGTTTGGGACCCTGCTAATGAGACTATTTGTCTTAAGCCTCTCCAAATGGCTGGTTGGAGTATGGGGACACAAACAGGGTCACCAGGTATTTTGAGACCTGCTAGAATTCTCTGTGGGAAGAGCGTGCCCTGCCTGCATACCTTACTGTGCAATTTTAACATGGTGCTGTTCAGCACACTACTGTGAGCTGTTAAACCCTTCCCACCTTTTGTCTTAGAGGCTGCTCCATTTCAGGGGCATATGTGGCTCTTGCGCTAGTTTATAGTTCATAAAAGAAAGCTTCAGCAGATGGCAAGATCATCACCGATACGATGTGCACTTTTAGGACATGTAGCATTCTTTGTTTGCTATTATGTAAGTAATCCAGAACTGCAGAAAGATATCTGCTTCTTCCTTCGACTGTCCTCTGAACCTCTCTTAGAAGAAGACAGATCATATGAAGCAGGGCTATTCCCACAGGCTGCAGACCTCTTGGTTCAAAGTTCTCCTTTATAGTGCACTGCACTTCACTATAAGTGTCTTATTTCAGTTTACCTTACTGTCTAATGATTTTTTTCACATTTTCTGGGTTTGCCTACTTGCATTCACTAACAGTAGTTACAGAGAGAAATACTGGATAGGTTTAAGAAAATAATTATTATAAGCCACATTCCAATATTATTGTTATTGTTACTGTTATTGTTATTACTACTATTACTGTTAATATTACTATTATTAGTAGTACTATTATTATTAATTGAATTTGCCCATTGAGTGTTAACAGTTAAACCATTTCTGTCTTATTATCTGAAAAAGATGATGATAGCCTTTTAAAGCAAATTAAAATAACTAACACACTCAGCATATTCACTTCTTTTGCATGTTGTTCTATAGAGTTTTCTACAGTCTACAGGTTTGTGCTACTGAAAGAAGAAATAGTTAAACAGATAGGAATGTTTTTCAGATAGTTTATTGCATGAATTTACAGTACAGAATTGCTTATATGGACAATCATAAAACCAGCTTCTACAGTAATTCTGACCAAAAGCAATTTACCCATTTGAATCTTATGAATGTAAAACTCCTGTTAAACAAAAAGCCAGGCTCAGGTTCATTTAGTTTTGAGAGTAAACATATTACAAGATAGATGTATTTTTAGTAAAAGGACTAGGATAGGACACGGCTGAGCCAAAAAAGTATTTTATGACAAGATACTCAGCCTACCGGTGTCTCCAGTTTTCCAGGAAGATAAGAAGGACAATAGCGTTTTTGCTCTTACACTGGATTGTGAAGCTTAACTCATAAAGAGCCTTAACCAAAACCATTAAAGCCAATAAAAAACTCTCATTGACTTTAATGAGCTTTTGTTCAGGTCCTTTACATGACAGCTGAAAGACTGCCATTGACTTCAAGCCCTAATTTTATAATGCTTTTTCGCATCCTCAGCTTGGAGGCATGTGGAAACATAGAAATGTAGTAATAAGAGTATTATATTTACCAAAGAAATCCCCATAAGACAAAACTGATTATTTTTTAATTCATAGAGTGTTATTCACTTCATGTGTGTACATCCAGGAAGATATATATATATATCAGTTATCTGAGAAACAGGTACCCTTACATGTTGGTTGTATAAACATTTCTTCACTGCTGGATACAACTCCACACATTTAACCTGGACAAGTACAGTTTATAATGATGTTTCCCTTGATTTAGCCAGTTGGATCCCAAATATAAATTGTCATTTTGTTTTTATGCAGGTATTATCCTGGCTGTGCAAGCAATGACAAGAACTGATCTGGCATAAAGTTAACACTTTAAAATCTTTAAGAAATTTGAAACAGCAGAGGAGTTTAATACTTGATCAATTCTATATAATACATCTCCTCATTTCTGATCTAAGAAAGCAGAAATATTGCCAGGAACAGCAATGTTATATTTCCTATATTGTCAAACTACAACCTCATAAAAAAAAGGCCCCACAAAACAGGAAAATTACCAGAACCGAAAATAAAAGAGAAACTTTAAAAAGTGGTATCATAACTGTATAAGCTATTAATTCTTATATTCCTGAAGTATGCTAACTAAAGAATGCTAAACTAATATCATAAAATCCTGACTTCATTCTGTAAGAATTTTAAAACAGTAAGACAGTTGAGTAGACATATCTATTCTAGTTGAGGTAATTAAAATAAATTTCCAGCAATATGTAATTTTTATCCCCTTAAATAATAGTAAAAAGATGCAAGTTCTCTGAATATTTATTGGCTTCTATTCAAAACACCTATTTTCAGCATTATGAATGGCTGACACGACATATTTGCAAACCTGAAAGACAGCAGTAGCACAGCAATAGTATAACATTTGCCATTCCGTATTACACAAACCATTGTTTTTTAAGGACAATGTACAATAACCGTGCACTATTTGAGTCCAAAATTCTGGAAAAGTAATTGATATCTAAGTTTTAATCACAGAAAGACTTAACAGCATTTCTAATTCAGCACGAACCACAAATGTCCTGTTATTTTTGTAGTATCAGCTAAGGTACCAACTTTATTCAAAGACTGACTGAGCAGAAAGAAAATACTGACCCCTTAAAAAAACTTTGTTAAAACACTCTTATTTTATTTACACACTCCAGGAAAATGTCTCTCTATGCCTTATTAACGAATTTTAGACCTATGAAAAACATGGAGTAACAAGAGATAATATAATTTATTATTTAATATTTTTATTAACTAAAGATAATCTGCCAAGGGTTTATATTTTAGAAATTCATATTTCTCCAAAGGTGCATCTAATTTAGAACTTGATTGGTATTAGGGTTTTTGCTTTATCAAGCTAACCCATTAGGCCATTACACATATTATTATTCTCCAAGAGAAAAAACAGATTCTAACATCTGTTCTCAATCTGTTTTTCCATAATTTCCTTTTATGCCCCATGTAACTCATTAAGCTCATCTACAAAACATTACTGTATCTGACTGTCCACACTATATATGCCTTTCTATTATAGGATTGCATTAAAATTGAAAATGGTAGCCTACAACATAATCTACTATAAAAATACACAGGTTTTACTGAATCTTTTGATCCAAGAAAGTATATCTGCTTTTGCAAGTCAGAATTGTGACACACATAATATTTAACCTAATCTTTTAAGTGACCTATATTCTAACAAACTGAGAAAAATGTTTTACCATTGTGCAGTCTGTTCCTTATTACTGTTGCAGTCTTATGAGAGAAGAAGTGTTTAAGTTCACAAGAACATACTTTCTGAATGGCTTGAAGAGAGTAATTTTAATATTTTAATTCACTTGTGCAAGTGATCTCCAGAGTACAGCAGACAGAGGGGTTGAAAATGTCCCAGTACCCTAAAATCTAACGTGTTTAGAATGCAAAAGAACCTGGAGTCAAGTGTGTTCTCATAAATATACTTTTTATTTTCTCCTACAGATTAAAATTTTCTGTATTTTATTATTCTCAAGCTAGTTTCCAGCCCTGTGATCTCTTCTGCCCCCTTTTGCCTGCATTCAACAATTGCTTTTTTGATTTAATTTCAGAGGGAAACACCTATTTACAGCTGACTTGCCCATAATGTATTCATCAACACAATACAAAGGTCATTTTCCCTGCAGAAAGCTAAGGAATTCACTGTTAAAAACTGTCTCACTAGCTCTTGAAAGGTGCCGCTGCTATAAGAAAAGTGACATGCTATCCAGTGTTAGCTAGCAGATGACGACTAATGTGAGGTCAAAGCCTAGTGAAGGTGATTTTCTAATATTTACAGGCATCACTGAATTGAGTGAAAATCTGAAGGTATTCAAATTTACCCCAACACGTTATCTTGCATGAAAGCTGCATGGTGCCTCCTTGGGGATTTTACCTTGTATTAATTTCTGTGTGAGCTGCTGCAAATCAGCAGAAACCAATGCCCAGCTGCTGAAGTTTCCTCATTCTCTGAGTCTACATTGGCAATATATTTGAGAGTGAAAAGAAGATTAGTGGCTTTATGACTAAGATTTACCTTGGGAACAGAGAGTGAGACAGAAAAGGAAAAGCCTACTAAAGGAATGAAAGAGACAACTGCACAGGATAGACTGAATTCAATCCTGCAGGAAAGAACCTCTAAAACTAGATGTTAGAAATCTTAGAGGATAGTAGAAGGAAAGCAGTAATGAAAAATAGCAAGAAACAGAAGCACAAAACAAGTGAGACAAACCAAAAGAGGGGCAAAGGCATCACATTCCCCAAACCAGAAAGCAGGCCTTTTTTGCATTTTTTCCTGAGAACAAATTATTTCAAGTTAATAAATGGTCTAAACTTCCAGAAGCTAGACAAACTCGTAAGGTCATTGTCATTAATTCAATAGGGTGACTTCTGTATGAAATCAGTATGAAATGCATAAGGGTCAAAAAATCCAGCCTTCCCTGTGACAACCAGTGGTTTTTTAATAATATTAGAAGATAGGTCTTCTACTTTTATAATATAAGTAGATAAGTCTTAAAAACCTATGTCAAAATCCTGGATATGGAATAGAGCAAAAAGGATTTGTACTTCCACAGCAGGATGCACAGCTTATGCAACTATACCCTGCATGCTAGATTAAGTTAAAACAAGAACAGGAATCTACACAAAGTGTAACAAAACCAAAACCAGACCAAAATTGTAGTGCAGAAAAAGCATTTACTGTAACAGATGCACACTTTTACCAGTCAAGAAACAGATTTTTCAGGTGACATTTTGTCTTTATTCAATATGAAAATGACCCTATACAAAAAAAAACCCTTAACTATCTCTTTCTGGGAAAGTTTTGAAATGTCTTTTCCATCATCCACAGACCAATTTAAGAGTTAACACTTACTAAGCACAGTTACGGTTTCCTAATTCTTTATCCCAGCATTGGCATTAAAGCAAGACTGAGCTACTGGGAGGGAACCATTCCAAATTACATCAGCTGGCAACAGGTCCTCAGGGAGCATCTGTCAGCCATAGGGAGCTGGCTTGCCCTCTGGCTACTCCTCCAGTACATCTCTCCAGATTTAAAATCTATCACTTCTCCTTCCATGTGGGGGAATTAAAAGGAGCCTTTATTTTTTTTATAATAGTTAGGCGCAAATTCAGTCTCCACTGACCAAGATATTTTATAAAGTCTAATAATTCTCAAAAAAATAATAAAGATACAATCACAATCAATTTGTACTTGACGGGTTGCACATATGACCCAGGAGACATGCACTGCTTTTCAGTTGGAAAGCGTAAATGATATTCAGAGAATTCACTTACCGGGCCAAAAGCATTGCTGTCAAAGCTGTGTCCATGGTGATCACCTTCCACCCAGATATGCCCATGTGGAACTTTCACATACTTCTTTTTGTATCCAATGGTTCTAAAAGAATTGCAAAAATAGCTAATTAGTTTTAAAAAAAATATTTACAATGTTTTGTTAGGAAAATTCACATATTTATATTTTTCAAAAATGACCTTGTATACCATCCCACACTTCCTTAATAAAACCTGTGCTGAAGTCCTTTAGACTTCAAGGGTGCTACTGAAGTCAAAATACATAACAATTCTGTGTGAGCTAATTGCACTATCAGGGCCTGTTTACTATGTTGTTTTGGCAAAAATCAAATCACAACAGGCAACAAGAGACTTTTCAGTTAAATAGAATTAAGGGATTCTTATTTCCATCTCTAACAGTTCTTTAAACCATCAGATTTTATCTCAGGTAAATGCCAGTGGACACATGTTGCAGTTGCATAAATATTTTGTATTGATAATGCTTTTCTTCTGAGGTAGGTACTCATCATAAATAGTCTGGCATATCTGAACTGGCCTCAGATTTGGAGCTGTGATTCCTGCAACGCTTATGTCCTGGGGTAGGATTTATTCAGCTGTAGCAAGCTAAACAGGATAAACTTAAAGGAAACCTTTAAGAGAAGGCAAAGTGCTGAGAAAAAAAACTACACTGATAATTCAAGCCATTTTCCATGGAAATTCATACTTGAAGAATTGTCTCAGCACATCCTGATATTACAAAGATTACAAACAGCAGATGAATCCTAAAGCTGAGGTGCAGAGTATGCAATTCCTGTATTTAGTTCCCAAGTAGCTGTCATTTTCACAATACCCATCTGCCTCCTACCACACACTTTTGCTTTCTTTCGGATGGGATCTGTTATTCTGCAGTTATTCATGCTGAGAAGTGATTTTATCATGCACCGAATTATTACCATGATGAAGCATTTACAGATGGGACTACGGATGGTGATACTTCTTATTTTGTTTTGGATAACCAAGTCTGTCCATAGACAGAAACAGACTTTTGATCTAGTTTCTTGCCTCTAGCTGCTCATCACTTTTCACTGTGGAAGATATGCCCCCAAAGCAGGAAGCAGAAGGAACACACTCTAACACTAAAGAAAATCAACTGAAGAGAGAAAATCAACTTCACCAGGAGATTCAGCTGAATCGTGCAACAGCACTGATCAGGGATGTTCAGAAGTTTAAATGAGAAACTGGTTTTGGTGAGGTTTATTTTGCTTGGGGGGAAGGTGAGGATGTTATAAGGACAAGCTAATTAATAAACTGGAGACCATGAAACATTACATGAATAAGGAATCTTCAAAACTACATTTTATTAACTTTATTTTACTTTATTACTCAAATAAAAATAATAATAATTTACTTTGCAAGTCACAAAATCTGACCCATGCTTTTTAAAATGGCTTTCTCTGGCAGCTGAAAGGATGAGCATGCCAAAACTATATTCTAATGGAAGTTCTACCTGTACTTTTTCTGGAAGGTTGAAAAAATATTAGCTTATTTGCAGAAAAAAGACTCTGATTTTCATCTTTCTTTAAAATAGTTTCATACTACACAGTATTCAAGATTGAGCTCTTAAACCATTCAAAACAAAATGCAAAAATGTTCTAAATTGGTAAATATATGATTTCTTAAACACAGAGACTACCTCTGTAATAATTTAATTACGCTAAAAGAGCAATTTATTACTATGCAATTCCTTCCTCTTTTTTTTTTTTAGGACGGCTTTTTGTTGTTTCTTCTTAATAAATATGGCGTATTTTCTGGACAATACAATTATTTTTGTTTGGTGATTCCATAATGCTTTTTTCATTGATAATTTCTTTTATAAAGTACATATGAGAATAAATTTTACTACAAACATGTTCTAAGACATAGGCTGAGAGAAGTTGGCCATTAATTCTCTTCTGTTTGATTAGACACGCTGAAAATTATTAAATAATATCTTCCATCAGCGATAAAGGCAAACAATAACACAAAAAATACTTAATTTTCTCTTCCATTCATCTTCCTGAATATGAAAGAGTAGATTGTGATAAAGTTTTGTACCTTTACAGGCTTCATGCACAAGACTGAATTTCATCCAGAAGGGTGAAAGTATTTGAAAGTTAATTCTGCTGCCACGTTTAAACATCAGGAAAATAATATGGCAAATGACAGTCAGTAACTCCTTTGCAGACTGGGCACAGTCTCCTACCCCTAAATAATCTCCTCTTTTATTATGATGAGGAAATCACTTCATAGGAAGGAAAATAAAAAGCTTTTGCCATAAGTACTTGGAAACAAAAATGGAAAGAATTTGGTCTGCATGGGTACATCTTGCAGAGGTTTGCAGAGACTCTGTGAAAATAGAAACGCTTAACCTGTGTTAGAGAGAGGCAAGAAAATCTATTTTCTTAAGACTATTTCACTCAAAATGTAAGTGTAATATTTGCATAGGGCAGTTATTTAGGGACTTTGCATCCACTTTAGCAATCCTCCTGCAAAAACTATGCTGTGGAATGTAGGTGAAATGTGAAAACAGTTTTATTTGAGATTTTCACTTCATGAATTAGCAATGAATGCAGCAATAAGCTCACATTACAGTAAATTGGATCATCCATTACTTAATATTTGTTTTAATTTTCAAGATAATTTCATTGCTGAATTACTTCACATCAGATCAATAAACAATTCATGCAAGCGAACCAGGCTACAGGCTTCAGGAAGCCATATTCAGTTCATGACAGTAGATTATTTTTAATTACTGTTGCAAAGAAAATATTGACTTTTTTTAAGAACAAAAACCCACAAACCTGTAATTTCTTCTCCTATGAAGACAGCACAAATTGTTTCATAATCAGAATTAGCCAGTTAGTAACACTGCTCCCCTCTTACATGAATCTTGTAGAAATTAAGCACATTACACTCTGGCCTAAATTGCAAGGAGAAGATCACATGTGTGTGCTATGTTGGCAATACAGCTCTTGCTCTAAATATACAAACTGCCATTCGTTCATTGCACTAGCTAACCATTTCAGTTACACATGCTGAATTAAAACTATCACCCATCTTCTTTTTTTTTTTTTTTTTTTATTTTATTTACCCATGCAATCCTACAGGGCCAAATTACTCACAGAAATTGTACAACAAAATTTCTGAGAAGGAGGAGTTTGACTCAAACCTTTTTCTTAAGGATAGCTTTGCAGGCAACTGCCATGTCCTTTTTAGTTTCAGGACCATGTAAATAAATAAAAGTATAATGATCAATACTTTGGTGAAAAATTAATATAATATAAAGTGAAAAGTTACGCTGGAATGCTTGTAGCACTCTTGAACAGCAAAACCCTCAAGCCAAATATCAAAACCACAATTAGCTCTTCAGGAATTGTACATCAATTCCTTGTGAGAGGCCTTTGCTACAAAGGGAATGCAGTCAATAATGTACTGTATATTTTGAAAGTAATGTAAAAAACTATTTCCCTTTCTTAGTTGAGTATTACTTATTTCTCTGACTTTGCCTGTAATCTTGACCTCTGTCAGCTCTCACACATGAAATTTTTAATTAAATTTAGATGTCTGAATGAATTCTTAGAAGAACAATTTGTGTAAGTAATAACTTAGTATTTGTTAATTTCATATCTAGCATCAGTTATAATTACTGAAAAATCTTTTAAATTTCAGAAAGCCTCTACCAATAAAGAGTAGTCTTTCACTTTCTGAAATCTACTATACTTGAAGGAAAAATAAAGACTGTTTAACACCTCTTACCATTCCCATTTTAAAGGTTCAATTTAAGAATAGCACAGGCAAGGACATTAAAATACCCAGATTTTTATACATAGCATTCAAGAATCTGTTAAAAACCATACTGATGTGTGCAAAAAAACCTTTCAGGTTTTACTGAAGTCTTTGACATGTTAGTAATAACCACCTATGCTACTGTTGCTCAAGTTGTAGTTAAACACTCACTGGCTTAAAAACAGTCTGCAAGAGTTGAGTAATTTTGTTGATCAGAATGTAATGGAATTACATTTATCTTTTTAGTTTTTTTTTAATAAATTGGTCTGAAATTCTGGGGTTTTTATTTTATTTTATTTTACATCTGAGGTACTTTTTGAACTTTTTCAAAATTTTTTTCTCCACAATTTAATAGTTAACAGATGTAGTTATATCTCTCCTTGGCTGAAAAATAATTTCAATCCTGACAGTCAAAAATGAGCTCTATATGGTATTCTAACCACCTGCCCACAAGCAAGAAAAATCTGCTTTTTTTAGGATGTGGTACCAGTGCCAAAGCAAGCAACTTGGCTCAGCTAAGTTGGATGAGGAATGATTGCCTTCAGTTAGATTTGACCTTGAGATATCAGAATTCTCAGTAATCTGCACACCTCTGGGTGTCATCAGGGAAGAGACACTGTAGATAATTTCCTCTGCACAGGAGATAAAAAAACCCTACAAACTCTTTTGTGAAATAGGTTGTCTCTATCATACTTCAGAGCAACTTCTTTCAAACATCATAAAATGCTGTACATGTGTATTGGGTTTGTGTAGCAAGGCTATGGTAGTGGGTGGGCTACAGGGATGGCTGCTGTGAGAAGCTGCCAGAAACTTCCCTTAAATCTGATACAGCCCATGGCAGTCGGCTCCAAAATGGACCCACCGCTGGCCAAAGCCGATCTCATCAGCAACAGTGGTAGCACCTCTGGGATAACATATATAAGAAGGACAAAAAGTTACTGCATGACAGCAACTGCAGCCAGAGAGAGGCGTGAGGCTGTGTGAGCGGAGCACCCCTGCAGCCCCCCAGGCCGGTGCAGGCGGAGGGGCAGGGGGGGCTCCAGGCCCGGAGCAGAGGTTCCCCGGCAGCCCCTGGGGAAGCCCCGGGTGAGGCAGGCTGTGCCCCTCAGCCCATGGAGGGTAACGGTGGGGCAGATCCCCACCTGCAGCCCCTGGGGACCCCCCGCCGCAGCAGGGGGTGCCCGAAGGGGGCTGTGACCCCGTGGGCAGCCCGTGCTGGGGCAGGGTCCTGGCAGGGCCTGTGTCCCCGTGGGGAGAGGAGCCCGGGCTGGGGCAGGTTTGCTGGCCGGGCTGGTGACCCCGCGGGGGACCCAGGCTGGAGCCGTCTGTGCCTGAAGGGCTGCGCCCCGTGGGGGGGACCCCAGGCTGGAGCAGTATATGAAGAACTGCAGCCCATGGGAAGTACTCAGCTCATGTTGGAGAATTTCCTGGACAACTGTCTCCCAGGAGGGTCCTCATGCTGGACCAGGGGAAGTGTGAGGTGTCCTGCCCCGTGAGGAGGAGGAGGGGCAGACATAATGTGTGATGAACTGACTACAACCCCCATTTCCCATCCCCCTGCACCACTGATGGTGAGGTAGAGAATTTGGGAGTGAAAATAAGCCCAGGAAGAAGGGAGGGGTGGAGGAAGGTGGTTTTATGATTTGGTTTTATTTCTCATTACCCTACTCTGATTTGAACAGTAATAAATTAAGTTCATTTTTCCCCAGGTTGACTCTGTTTTGCCCGTGATGGTACCTGCTAAATGATTTCTCCCTGCCCTTACCTCAACCCATGAGCCCTTCATTGTATTTTTTCTCCCCTGCCCAGCTAAGTATGGGAGGGACAGAGCAGCTTTGGTGGGCACCTGGCATCCAGACAGGGCCAACCCTCCGCAACATGGAAGTTTTCCACCTACATGCATCTTCACCAAATTCACAGAATGAAAAATTAGTAAGATACTCAATTTCAAGTGACACCCAGATCCCAAGACATGAAGCTTATTGTAACATATCATGTAAATTTTATTAGTATCACTGCAGGGAATCTTTCACATGACACTAAACACCTTCTGGCCACGAGGAAATCTCCTTCTTTTGTTCCAGCACACACATACAGCCATCTGTGTCTTCCTACTCCAACTGCTCCTTTACATATACTACCCTCCTTTGATCACAAGCTGTTTTTTAAATCAGCTGTTTTTAGAAGACTGTATGTGAAGCAACTATTTTTTTTTTTTTTAAGTCCACGTTAACAGACTATCCATGAGAGTATATCAAAAGGTATGGGAATATTCTTGGTTCTGTGCAGCTATCAACTTCTGCCTCAGAGCTGAAATGCGTTTTCCTTAAAAGTTGCAGATCAGTCAGTTACTGAGAGGCTTGACTTTAAAACATGGATCCAAGTTCAGAACTGTGAAATTGCTGGAGGAGACCCCATGCTTGGGATGCTGCTTCTGGAGCATTGCCAGATCACATATATTGAGTAGGTAAGCCCCAAAAGAAGACATGCCAGAATGACAGAAATTTAAACAAGAGATGCCAATTTGATGAGATTAGGAGCAGCCACTAAGAAGGCAGAGATTTCCTCTGCCTATACTTGGGCAAATTTTTTAGCATCTAAACCCTGTAGCTTTCACCTTTTGCTATGAAAGATTTTGGAGTTTCAGGAAAAGTGAAGAGTAATTTACTGGTTTCTTCATTCGGAACAGAAATATGAGAAAGACACAACTTTTGTGACAAATAAGCTAAGCAGTTCAAGCAAGCAAGATGTCAAACTGCAAACAGGATCTCTTTTTTCCCAGCTATAGCATTTCTACCAAAGTGATGCACCAGTGCATATTTCTATGACTCAGCAATGCTAAGAATAAGTAGAAATCTGATATGGAAAGTATTTGAGAAGTTTATAGCTGTTTCATTAATTAGATAATTTCTCACAAAGCATGTCATTTTAAACAAAGTATTTATTTAGCCATTACTTGCTTCACCAGCATCTTCAAAATAGCATTTAATCACTTTTAAAACAAAACACTATTCAGGAAAATTGCTGGATTTGTGCATATTTATCTAAAATGATAAAATGATTGAAAGGACAAATAACAAGCCAGCTCATCTACTAGAGATATTAGCCTCATTTCAGGCCTGAAGTTCACTTGATAACACCCCATTTTGTATGCAGAGAAAAGATTAGAAATAAGTGTAAGAGAAAAAAGATTAGAGATCATTGCTTATGAAAATCACAGAATTTATAGGATCATTGCTATGAGCAAAGGTATCCTTGACAGATCACTGTCCCAGCAAAGAACGGTAATCATACCTCTGAATCCAAATATATTTGACCAAAACATACCAGACTTAAACTGCAAAAAGGAGGAATGATTGTCTTTAACTGTCTTAATATCACATAATTTCCCAGATAATTCCTCAAGTTTCTGTTCAAGGCTGTTTTCAATGCAATTAATTTTTCTGTTCTGTTTGTTTCTTCCTTTCTTTCCTGAATTTTCAACGTATCCTTAAAACACTCTGAAGATTTTTAATGAGTAAACAGCTACAGAGCTGCTGCTGTTCTATATGATCAATGTACATGATAAAATATAACCTTTATCTTAGTGCCCTTCTCTTTCATGTATCTTTTTCTGAAGAAGTTTTTCATGAATTTTGCCATTCAATAATGATTTTTCCCAAAGCTTTAATTTAATTTAATCTTGAACAATAACTATATGAGTTGATAACTTTCCTAGGTTGTCTTTTCCTTACATATTCTACTCTGTGCTTTAAAGATAGTCTGTATATCTGGGGCCTAGGTTTTCCTCCTCTTAATGCTTTTACCAATACATATATATATCCACATCACAAAGGCCTGTTACACAGATGCTGGCAAGCATTCTGTGAGTTGAGTTAAAAACGCTACAGCTACCAAAAGTTATTTTCTAGGTCTTGTGAACAGTAGAGCTGTAGCAGCAGTACCAACCAGCAATGCAAATTTCTCTTTCAGTAGAATTTCTTTGTATTCATTTGCCATCACTTTTTATGATTCTCATTTCCAGCACCACATTGGTTTTCTGTAATTTTTTCAACTCATCCTACCTTCGTTCAGAAACTATATAAAGACCGCTGCAGATCACTATGCAAATAACACTTAGCAGCACAGGAATTTCCCTCTGTTCCTGAGAGTTTTGCTTACAGAGTCAGGAGGCATGTGGCTACCTCAAGCATTTAATATTGCTTGTCCTGCAAAGCAGAACTCATTTTGCTCCCACTACTAAGAACGATGAACTAACAGTAATTTCTCTCCCACAGATGACTTTATCCTTTTTTCCCATATCATCTGTGTGTGGTTTTGGTTTTGGGTCTTCTACATGATTCCCTTCATATCATGTACCGCTTTCTTTTCCCTGCATGTGTTTCATCTGTTCTAGTACTACCAGCATTCTTATTTTATCAATCTTTCCATGGCAGCTCTCCACAACTCTTTCCGGAAAATATAATTTTGGTGAATTTTTAATGAAACTATGAATGATTTCTGCTAACCTCTATATGTAAGTTCAGGTAACTTCAGAATGTGATCTTTTGTTCATGGGTGGGTTTTTTTTTTCAGATTGATTAAATATATTGTGAAGTAGAGCTTAGCTGATACTGTGGAATACCTGTTCAAGGACCATATTCCTTTCAAGGTCCATACATAACTTGTATTACTGCCTATAGTTGTATTGAGAGTATTATTAAAGTTACTATTAGAAAAAAACTATATTTGATATCAATATGTATTTTGCAATTTGTTCAACATTGGATAATATCTAAAGATAACTGCATATACTGTATGTATGTGAATGTAAATCTTCCTACACACTTTTACACAAATCTGTCACTCCCATTTAAGACATTGAAGTGACTTCATTCTTTTGCTTAGCACATTCTCTTAACCAGAAGAACCATAATTACTTTCAGGATAAATTAAAATGAAAACAAAAGAGTAATTTAGTGTCGAAAAAGAGAGGAACATTTCATCTGTTGCAGTCAATTTAAATGGCTAACCAGCTTACTGATTCAGCAAAAAGAAAATATACAATATCTCATTTTTCTCTACTACAGGCTTTCACTTGTGAATCTGTCTGATTCTAACTGTCAGCACTGTGCCCTTTCAAGTTAGGATTATGGAAATTATTCAGTTTGCTTCATTTGATAAAAGTCCCATTAACCAAACAAGCCTATCATTTCATTACCTTCTCAAATTTCTCTATGAAATTACATTGATAATTAACATGACAGGTTTTTGCTAATATCATTAACATCTATTAACAATATCACATTATAACATATATTAGCCAGGAATCATTTATTAGAATCATTATCATTAGCTTCATAATTTTACCAAGGTAAAAACTTACTAGTTATTCTAGGTCATCTAAGTAAAATTACCAAACCCTGCCATCATTGTCAAATTAGAAATTTTATACCTGTAAGAATGGGAAGATAAACTGACACCAAAAAGGTACTGCTATCAAAAAGATTAACTCTTGCATCCCAATCCTCTTTTCTTTTGATTACTGGGAAAATCACTGGACAAAATTTGAGCTTTAGACATGCTTGAAGGAATTGAAGACAATTGTTTTGAAGTGAACAATTAAGATTTACAGTACTGTAAACAGGACCAAGCTTTTACCTGATAAATACTTAATGGTTTGGGCTTAATGACATAATACAGCAATACCTTCCTTTTTCCCTCTTTCAGTAACAGATGTAGAAATTGTCTCTCAGTAATGCCTTTACCAGCCTAAAGAAAAGACATAGTCAAACTTTTTTCTAGACTAAAAGTTATGGAGCTTAAAAGTGACTCAGTAGTTACTCTCCAGCCTGAAGAATCTGCAACTATTAAAGAAAGCTCTCTATAAAGCTCTTCCTGCTTGAATTCACTTTTCCTGCTCACCCAGCTCCTCTCGCTTAGCAGTTCCTCTGCCATTTCTCCTGCCACAGAAGCTGTCCAGGGAGAGGCTGTAGCCTGACTTTTGGTTACTATCCTGTATATTTTCTTAGCCTTAGGGTGGAGGTTGCTGGCTGTGCCAGCCTTCCAACAAATGAGCTCTGTGAGAGGAGGAGGAGGGGAAGAGAGAAAAAAGTTTAAAAAATTCTTTTGATCCCAGAGGGGAAAATTGTGGCATCTACCAGCTTGGACAACCCCATTGGCCTATTCCTCTTCTGAGGAAATGCTGAACGGAGACAAGCTCTCTTTTTTTCAAAAAGCTGTGATGCAGTCAGTCACAGCAGCCTTTTCATCGCTGCTAGAGGTTATTGGGCTGCTGGTTAAAGCCCCTGTATGCTGATTCCTGGATCCTCCTCATCTTAATCATAGCATGATTTAGATTGGAAAAGACCTGTACGACCATTGAGTTCAACCCTTAACCTAACACTACCACATCCACCACTAAACTATGTCCCTAAGTGCCACATCTACTCATCTTTTAAATGCCTCCAGGGATGGTGACTCCACCACCTCCCTGGGCAGCCTGTTCCAGTGCTTGACAACCCTTTCAGTGAATGTTTCCTAACAGACAAACTAAACCTTCCCTCACGCAACTTGATGCCATTTCCTCTTGTCCTATCCCTTGTTACTAGGGAGAAAAGACTGATCCCCACCTCACCACAACCTCCTTCCAGGTAGTTGTAAAGTGTAGTAAGATCCCCCCTGACCCTTATTCTCTCTAGACTAAACAACCCCAGTTCCCTCAGCCGCTCCTCACAAGACTTGTGCTCCAGACCTTCACCAGCTTTGTTACCCTTCTCTGGACACACTCCAGAACCTCTACACCCCTATGGTAGTGAAAGGCCCAAAACTGAACCCAGGATTAGAGGTGCAGCCTCACCAGTGCTGAATACAGGGTGGGGGCAGACACAAACACTTCCCTGGTCCTGCTGGCCACACTGTATCTGATACAAGCCAGGATGTTATTGGCCTTCTTGGCCACCTGGGCACACTGCTGGCTCATTTTCAGCTGGCTGTCAACCAGCACACCCAGGGTTTTTTTTTGTTGTTGTTTTTTTTTTTTTTTTCCACCAGGCAGCTTTCCAAACACTCTGCCCCAAGGCCATAGCGTTGCGTGGGGTTGTTGTGACCCCAGTGCAGGACCCGGCACTTCTCCTTGTTGAACATCACACAGTTAGCCTTGGCCCACTGGTCCATCCTGTCCAGATCCCTCTGTAAAGCCTTCCTACCCTCAAGTAGATCAACCCTCCTGCCCAACTAAGTGCCATCTGAAAACTTACTGAGGGTGCACTCCATCCCCTCGTCCAGACACTCAATAAAGATATTAAACAGAACAGTCCCCAGTACTGAACTCTGGGGAACACCATTTATGACCAGCCGCCAACTGGATGTAATTCCATTTACCATCACTCTTTGGGCGCCCCTATCCAGGCAGTTTTTCACCCAGAGAACAGTATGCCCATCCAAGCCACGAGCAGCCAGTTTATCCAGGAGAATGCTGTGGGAAATGGTGTCAAAAGCTTTACTAAGGTCTAGGTAGGTAACAGCCACATCCTTTCCCCCATTCACTAAGTGGGTCACCTTGTCATAGAAGATCAGGTTTGTCAAGCAGGACCTGCCTTCCATAAACCCACACTGGCTGTGCCTGCTTGCCTGGTTGTTCTGTGTGTTATCTGCTCCATAACATTCTCCAGCACTGAGGTCAGACTGACAGGCTTGTAGTTTCCCACATCTTCCTTCCTAACCTTCTTGTAGATGGGCATCACATTAGCTAACATTTAGTCTTCTGGGACCTTCCTGGTTAGCCAGGGCTGCTGATAAATGATGGAAAGTGGCTCAGTGAGCACATCTGCCAGCTCCCTCAGGACCCTCAGGTAGATCCCATCTAGCTTCATGGACCTGTGTGTGTCTAAGTGGTGTAGCAGGTCACTGACTATCACAGCACTCTCCAGACTAGCCAGCTGTAACAAGGTCTTTTTACCGTCTCATACCAGCATACTCTTCATACAGTCCCTCTGCTGCCTTCTCCTCATCTCATCCAGGACATGTGTTCTCTCTCCTCTTGCTTCTTCCTCGACTGCTCTCTCTTCATTGGTTCTCAACCACTTAACCAGCCACACCTGCACCTTATCTACATCGGCCAACCTACTGCCCCTGGAGCCAACCCACAGTTGTATATTATCAATGCTAATTAACCCAGCTTCATTACACTACAACTGACCATTTCTGCTTGGATTATGGGGACTTCATTCTGCTCCCTGTTCCCATTTTTCAGCTCGGGGGCTGGATACCCAGAGAGTAACTGGTCTTACTATTAAAGACTAAGGCAAAGAAGGTATTAAGTACCTCAGCCTTTTCCTCGTCTTTTGTCACTATGTTTCACTCTGCATCCAAAAAAGGATGGAGATTTTCCTTAGCCATCCTTTTGTTGCTAATTTATTTATGGAAACATTTTTCATTGACTTTTACAGCAGAAGGCAGATTAAGCTCTAGCTGGGCTTTGGCCCCTCTGATTTTTCTCCCTGCACAGCCTCATGACGTCCTTGCAGTCCTCCTGAGTTGCCTGTGCCTTCTTCCAAAGGTCATAATCTCTCTTTTTTTCTCCTGAGTTCCAGCCAAAGATCTCCGTTCAGCCAGGCAGGTCTTCTTCACAACCAGCTCATTTTTCAGCACATGGGGATGGCCTGCTTCTGCGTCTTAAAGATTTCCTTCTTGGAGAATGTCCAGCTTTCCTGGACTCTTGACTTTCAGAACTATCTCCCCAGGGACTCTGTCAATCAGTCTCCTGAACAGGCCAAAGTCTACCCTCCGGAAGTCCAAGGTAGATAAGGTTGGTTGAATCCCAAATAATACAAATCAGCAGAGGCTGAAGAGAAATGCCAAGCCCAGATGCTGAGGCCAGATTATTGTGCAGCAGAGGAAATGATGCAATCAAGGAGAAAAAGACTTGCTTGCACAGAGGTGTCACTCTATACTTCTGATGTAGGTATCCATTTTATGATATTACTACATTAAAACACAAACTTTTCTGGACAATCACAAATCAGGCCTTTTCTCCTCCCAGCAAGGGTGCACTAACAACTGGACTAAAATCAGTCTCTCTTTGTTGCCTGCTCTCTTTCTGAATCTCTTCCAATTACATTTCAACAAGCTCTTTCAATCCTTGACTCAACTCTTGGGGTGAGCATGGGGACACAAAGTCACTATGACCATGCTTACAGCTTGGTGATTATGGCATTCTCCAGCCATAAGAAAGAGTGGGGTCAAACCCCACTGAGACTTTAGAAGATGCTAGTTGTGCTCTTAATTCCATCAAATTTGGTGTCTAGGCATAGTCTGCTAAACTACCGAGCACTTCCATCCACATGTAGCTCCTTATAATAAAGCACCAAGGATCTGTTGGAGCACCAGACCTCTGTGTGAGACAGAAGTGGTGGGGCTGATGGCAACAAGCCTGCATGTAGCTGAGATTCATATGGTCTGGATTTTACTGAGCCCATGAAGCCTGAAACAGAGCACTGTGCTGTACAAATGAAAGTACTATTGAAGCACCATATATATATATTAACATTCAGCACAATCTAACCAGTTCTTCCAAGACTGACAGCATACTTGGTCACTGACATAAAAGGGCCTTTCAAAATACTTTTAAGTTATCTGCTCTGCAAAGGCTCTAGAACAACTTACTCAGGACTGAGAAAAAGTAAGATCCATGACTCTACGGCTTATTTAATAAATAGTGAAGAGAGATTCTGTAGATTTTCTCATGTCAGAATGGCATTTGCAACTGCTAAAATAAGTTTTAATACATCGCAAAGAACAATACCCCATCTGTTTTTTGGAACCTTGTAAGAAGATCTGTGAATAGCTGTCTCACTTAAAATCAGATTCTTGTAGACCTTGACTGCTAAAAGCATCTGGCAATATTCCTGACTAGCTCCAACTGTAAAAAATAATTCCCCACCCACACACCTCTAACACAGAAGCTAATTGTTATAACTTCTTTATACCTTAGCACCAACTAAAGGTATTAAAATTTCCTAATCTGCTATAGGCAGCATATACAAAATGCGGACCTTAACTTAATAAGTGCTTTCAAGACGTTTGTGGGTTGGTTTTTTTTTATTTATGGAAAGGGAAGAGTTGTTATTCTTTGTACAATGGAAACCTGAAATTGTACATCTTTCCTTCTATTAATGTTTGTAAGGAAAAAATAAGAAAAGATGCCTTTTATTGCTTTTCTTTTAAAAACGCATTTTCTTTTTTCAAAGGACACTACAATCAAAAAGATAACGGAGAAGCTTTCAAGCAAGCCATAAAAAATATTAACTCTGTATTATTAAAAAAATTTATACTTTTGTGATACAAGTTATGAGTTTTAAAACTCCAAAATATTTCATCTCAAATATGTAAGAAAACTTTTTTAATAGTAATAAAGATGTATTAGAAATAATGACACTTTCTGCTGGTAAAAAAATCTGAAACAACCAATGGAAAATCAAGGAAAAAGAGTTACACAGAACACAATTTAGAATTGTAATGTGTCACTGGTCATAGTTTGGGAAATATAACAGAAAATAAATAATATGAAAATTCATATAACTTCTGCTTTTGTGAAATTTCAGAAACAGACTAAATGCAAGAAAGAAGAGGGTTGGGTTTTTTGTTTGGGCTTTTTTTCAGTCTTTGCCTCCTGCAACAATAGCTGTTGTCATACAAGCTTGTTTTACCTTTGGACTTGCCTGATTTTAACCTTGCTCCAAAATATCTAAAAGCCAACAGGTTTCATGTGGCTTTTGTTAAAAGATCTGAGCACATATGTGTAGATCAGACTGCAGAAGATGTCTGCTTTTGAACTGGTGATGTTCTTTCAGACCAAACTTTCAAATTACACCTTTAAAAGACTCTTCATCCTTTGAGATTTCCCATCTCTTATAGAGATACAATGAAATTCAATCTTTGTTTATATATCAAACTTATTTTAAAGGATATTTATATTAATGGAAATTTAAAGTGGCCTATAATACAATCTGCAATTGCCAACCAAAATTTGCAGGCATTAATATTTTCCAGGCATTATCAGCGTGTAACATTGTACACATTACTACTATTGAAATGCCTTAAAACATGATTAAAGTAGTACAAATCAACATGCAAATGAAAACCACAATATAATAAACATTACAGTACAGACTTCTCTAAAGCAGAATTTAAACAATTCCAAAACTGTAGAGGAACGAAGGCAGTAGGTTGATTAGCATTGTTACTATGCAGCTGTGGCTTTGCCTCAAAGGCAGTGGGTTGATTGACATGGATGATGTGCAGCTGTAGCTCCTTCCGCTAAGTACTTAAATAACACAGAGGATTGTGGGAGAAGGGGGTTCGATGGGGGAGGAGTGGTGTGGTCTGGCTTTGCCTTGCCTTGCCTCTGGAGGAAGGAGAAACAGCAAGGACAGTAGAATCTGACTAACGGTAAAAGCCTTGTTGCAGCCTGCTAGCTTGCCTGTGCTGTGCCAATGGTACCCTGTGTGAGGCTGACTGAGTTGGACTCTGACTACAACTGGTGCCCAGTGTAGCTGAGACAAGTGGGAGAAGCTGCGGCCCATAACAAACACCATGAGAGGTGAGCTGTCGCAACTAATTGATATGGGTATATTGAAATATTTGTTGTCCATTTTAACTCAAATTGCAACTCAAAACCAACTTCCAAGAGAAAATATGTGTCATTTTCAGGAGTGGTTATCATGGAACACTTCTCAAAAATTGCATTTTGGTTTGTAAAATACTTCAGTTATTTTTTTCATGACCAGTCCTGTAAAGTCATGTGACTGGAGGCAAGTTTAGTTCTCATTTTTATTAGGAAACATCCACTGAAGTTTACAGATTACATTTACAAAATACTAAGTGTTTAGCATCTTCTCCATTAGAGCTACATTAACTTATTTAAAAAAAAAAAATACCCTGAAGTGCATATTAGAAGAAAGTTTAATCAGGGATGGGTTACTGGCCGTCCATAACCATGAGCTGAAAATGTGTAATTGTTGCTAAACTAAATATTATAAAACAGTGTACTTTGTTCTTCTCCATTCTGTCTTCAGCTCACAGTGTTATTTAAAATGGATCCTTGTGTCTCTGCTGAACCTGACAATGCCTCACGTTCTCAGTGAAAATGCCCACAGGGCACAAGGCAGACTGACCTTGATTGCCTGGATGTCTTAACTGTCCTTGGGTAGGGAGTCTCCAAACCTTCCAAGAAGTATCCCACTACCATATCTCAATAAGCCAAAGTTAGATAATAACTACTGGTCCCTAGTGTGTCCACCTTGCTCACAATGCATGCAGGTAGATGTGTACCTGGGTCCACCTGGAGAGCGGTGAGGCATCAGATTTTCCTTCGCTATTGTCCCCAAATGTCACCACGGTGTCACACCCCAGGTAAATTTTGGTCTAGAATAAAAACCTATGACCTCCCGCAAACTGAAGCATTGAAGACTCGTGCATTCAAGAATTATCCAAGTTAAACTAAAAGTGTGTCTATTCAAGACATCTTATTCAAAAGCTCAAGCAAGGCAAGGTGGATAAAAGAGAAATTTTGCTTGAAAGTCTGTCAACTTATTTGTGTCTGATACACAATGCTCCGAAGAGATCCCTGAAATAATTCCAAGCAGTAGACAGAAAGTACTGAATAAAAAGACTGAAATAATACAATAACTTTAGTTAACAAATTTTAAAGAGGTATCTCTAAGCACTTTTTATAACTAAAGTCACAGCTGCCCAATTTCATAATTTCTTCACAATTCTGATTAAACCCATTAAATAAATGATGTTGGTGCCTTCATGCCTGACAGCTAGTACAAGCAAAGAATGCAGAGATCATAGCTCACAACAGCTGGTTTTAATTTCTAGCCAACTGTCTAAACATTAATGCAAGATTCAGGTTCATCCTCCTATTTTTAATCTTAGCTGAAAAACAAAAGAGAGAGAAAAATCTTTTTTCATATTTCAAGATATTATAACTTAAAAATAGGTGTGTGCTTAAAAATCTGAAGATATACATGTTTTTTCACAGGGCTAGCATAGCCACCTTGAGCAATCTATGTGCTGGGTAATTTTTCTAATATTTCTTTCTACTGAAGAAAAATATTTTTCTTGCACTACAATCCCATAAAATCAGCCAAAGTGACTTCTGCCAGGGTAATTTCTGCCCTTTACTGCAACTGCATGATTACTTTAAGGGGGGTGGGGGTCGGTGCGAGGGATGATAAGCATGAATGAAACAAATAATTAAGTATTTTTATTCTTAAAAGGAGATATCTTCTAGGAGGTTTCTACAAAGAATATTGCTGAAATTACTACAACTTGAAGTAAGCATCATGCAAACACTTTTCGTGGTATCAGATTCATATCTAAACATGGATACCAGTATTTATTGGTGTTTCAGTTTAAGATAGCATTACAGTATATCCAAAACGCATACTCATCATTAAACTTTTATGAAGAGTGTAAGAAATGCCTTATTTCTGTGTCTGAGCAGCAGCCCATGTAGCCCTATAGTCTGTCTCCAAACAATTGTAAAAGCAGACAGTGCCCAGGAAAAGCACGCTAGCCCGGCTGCTCTCCATGAGCATTGAGATTTACTGTGTCAGAGATGTTCGATCGTACATTGTTGTCTACTTCTTTTAGTATCCATTTATTGATCTGTTTCCATGAATTTGTCTAACACATTTTTGAACCTGTTAATACTGTCTGCCCCCACAGTCTCCTGGGGCAACAAATTTCAAAAGTTCACTATCTACTGTGTAAAGAAATACTGTCTTTTGTCTGCTATAGACCAATCTCCCACCAGTCTCATCTCTGTCCCAGTTTCCGTATTGTGGGATTTGGTGAACAACTCAGCTCACACATTGCCTTCACAATTTTGTAAACCTTAGGTATTCTTCCCCTCAGCCTCTGCAAACTGAAGACTTCTTGTGTTTTCAGTTGGCAATGTCAGACAACTGCTCCATCAACATTGTTTTTGTTGTTTTTCTCTTTAACCTCTATGTCCATCTAAAACAATGTCTCAAGAAGCAAGAATTGACAATATCCTTAAGGGGGTTTATATTCCTAGCCTGTTAAGGCAGACCTATATTTGCTGAATATTTTGCTTGGTTTTTAGCTTTGGTATTACAATTTAGATCAACAGTAGAAACCTAATAAATAGAAATGCTTAATTTTGGAATAGTCTAATACTTTTCAGAGCAGCCTAGCATTTGCCATACGAGCCTGTCTTAAGCATTTTTTTTCTGAAAGAGCTCAATTTCATACAGTCCAGTATTGGACAACAGTAAAGAAGTGCTTCATGGAACCTAAAAAGATTTAGAAAGCTGATCTTTGCTCTTAGGAGTAGATATTAATAACAGTTTCTTTTTTTCTCACAACACTGGAATTTCATATTGCTTTGTTAGGAGGAAAACCCTGCAAAGCAATAAAAATTTCAAACCAAAGATCCTCAAAGAAATAATCAGGATCACCTACAAAACAATTAATTCTTCCACAGCATTCAGTAACCTCACAGAATTGCATCAATTGATGCCTCAAACTGGTGTATTTATCCCATTCTCTTTCTCCCCAAGTATTTTTTTCCATTTAATATTAATAAACCAAGAAAACGATCACTTGATATTAATTCTTGAAAAAGCCTTCAGAATCATGTTTGACCATTTAAAATACCAACAGAGAACCTAACCCAGTGTCTGGTCATATCAGCAACTTCCTTGTCATTCCCCTGTATGTTAGTGGGAACACAAGTACACTAAACACTTTAATGGGTCTGGTATTTTTAAGAAATACTTGGCAAGTAGGGGAATTTTTGTATTTCTTTTTTGAGCCACAAAGTGCTACACAGGGATTATTTCTGATTTTGCTCTACATAATCTTGCAAAACGAGTATGAAAAAATAGATATATTTTTCTATAACAAAGGAGAATCCCAGTGTGCTGTTATCTCTGGAAAGAAAAGTACAATCAGCATAATAAGCTGGTTCTAAGAAGTGACAGTGCAGTGACAGGAAGCCACAGATTTCTAGTCATAATAGTGAGACAGACACAAAACTCCAAATCGTTATTTACAAACTACAGAAAAGAAGAATAAAAATCAAAATCAAAACTGTTTCTCTTTATAATGGCCAGAATAAATGTGTAATTGATGATCAAAACCCAACAAAGTGTATGTTCCTAAACATGCTGGAGATCAGCCTCTGCCTGCTTTAGCAAAGTATAAACAGTCAGTTATCACCAAAAGCTGAATCTGAGGTACATGAAAGAAGAAAAAAGGATCAACATGGAACGTATCACTCCTTGAACATTACTTTGAATGTTGACATCACCTTTTGTCAATATATACTTTAAAATTGCAATTTTATAGGCATCATGCAAAGCAAAAGGATCAAAAAATAAAACTTCCAGTCTAATTACTTGTAAATTTAAACATTACAAATTCCAATTTTGGATTATTATTATTATTATCAGATTCCATAGATTGGTGACTCAACCCAGTGGAAAATATTTTCATGTCGCCACAAAAAGTATACTTTTTTGACTGCCTTCCCATTTGTATACAGATGAAATAGATGCTATTCGCCACCCCAGGAGAGAATGTTAGCTATGAATAACACCCATAATCAAAATTTCACTAAAGCAAATATACTTTTCTAATTTAAAATCACATAGTAACTCTGTATTTTCTGTTTTAAAAAAAAAATATCTAAAAATAGCCTGAGTACCCCCAGTGATTTCAGAGAGGAAAAAAAATGGAGACCCATTCAGTCTGAATAGTCTGCACTTCAAATGGATCTTTTTGTGCAACAAAAAAAAATAGTCTGGGACAAGAAAAAATACTTTCCCCTGACAGGTTTCTAGGATCATTCAGGGAGAAGCTTTGAACCCTTTATTTTGGGCTAGCACTGTGCCAGTCAACCATGATAGAGTAGAAAAAAGTGATGTTACAAAAAGCACTCAGATGAACCAGTTCTTGGGTTAGGAGAAAATGTCCATTAGCCACAAACACCTACCAGGTAAAGCTGATAGACAAGAATAAACATATTGGCTATACAGGGAGATGTATAAAACTAATACTGGCAAAGCAGTGAGTTCAGTAAGTCCCAGCTACCCATTTTACTATGGTATATATTTCCCCTGGTACTTTTCTTGGAAAGTTTTTGAAAGGGCCTTGATGTGAAATTGGAAAATCACTTGGAAGTTTGGATTACTCGTTCATTTTGTTCCTCATGCAACAAGAATGATAACACTTGTTCACAGAGTAGAGCGGTCCTAACCAAAATGAGGTCCTTTTATGATTGCCATATTGTCTGGAAACTATATGTAATTAACTATAAAATAACTTCTGCATAGAAGACTTTACTATCCTTATATAGGAACTGGCAAAAGATATGGAAGACTGAGCACTACTATCCACATTTAAAAGACTGATCTGAAATGAAGAATGATTGGTTTGTGCAAGATTGTTAAAAAAACTCAGGTTTAAGTGACAGACAAGACCATATCTTCCTTATTTGACCACTTGTATGGCTTTATTTATAAAGCTAGCTTTTAAGTGTAATTTTTCCCTTGAGTTTTTTTTATCAGTAGCTATTACTATAATACATTAAGACTAAATAATGTGTATACGCTGTTCTAATAACTCAGTTGTACAATACCCAGTCCCATCTGTTCATGCTTGTTCTTCAACACTGGAAAAAATCAGTTTTGTCAGAACCCAGGGCAATGGACCATGAACAGAAAAAACAGATAACATCTTTCCACAGCCACCTTTTTTCAAGGCCATAGATGAGTCAGAGTTATGAAGGTATATCACAACAGAACAGGTGGTAGAATAATAATAATTTAGTTTTGGTGCCACACAGCCGAAGCCAGTCACAAGTATCATCACCACTAACTTCTGCCTTGGATGTTGGCCCTTGCTCTCCTCTTCATTGCCTAGCTAGAGATGCATTATGGCCACTGGGGATGTATCTGGGTGAAGGACATAGTACTGACATATACCAGTACCAGGAGTCTGCATATGTTGCTGGAGGGGAGGGCTGGGATGGGGGGCCTCCTCGCTCAGCTGCCGTTTAAAAAAGCTCTACTTCCCAACAGTGAGAGGGAAGCCAACCTTCCCTACCCTTTCTTTCTGATGAGCTGCTCCAGCACATCTCCCTATCAGTCATAATCTGTCACCTCCCCTGAGCATTAAGACTGTAATTAATTCCTCATGCCTAGCTATGCAAGGCAGTGGCACTGTATAATCCCCAGTGAGTCATTCTCCCTGTCATAGCAGAGAATCTTTTTTAAGAGAAAGAAATAATCTGACAGACACGTGACAGCTCAAAAAAACCCTGTAAACATTTGCTTCAAAGCAGAAAAATGTACATGTGAATGTCTTTAGCAGACAGAGTTAGAGCTCTATTATATATTGCACTGGCCTTTGAGAGAGAGCAAATAGGGTAGTTGCCACCTGGTGATTGCCAGTTCTTCTTCCTAGTCAATGAATTAGTTAATATCTATTTTTCAAGAGGGACAATCATACTTTGTTATCTCCTACTGGGAAAATTCCTAAGACATAAAAGCACGTTATGTACTTTTCCCCTGCAGTGCATACCCAGTTCGTTCTTCAGTTTCTCACCTCATGAACTGCAGCAAGCGCCTCGCTATGGAAAGTCAGTAGAAAGCAATAACCAGCAGTACAGCTGGTATGTCTGAAATAATCCTCATACCTGAAAAGCTACCTGCTATATCACTGTGGAAATACTACAACGCTTGCTGTACCGAGGCAGAGCAAAGTATTAGCAACATCAAAAGTATCTAACTGCAGAGTTACTGAGGAGGAAGAAGTAAGCAGGATTTCTACCCCAGGCTTTTGCACTGCTAGTGCAAAGGGACTTTTCCCAGTTTTACCACTAACAGCTTAAAAACAGTTATTGGGAAGCCTGGAAATAAACCAGATTATATTCACAGCAGTCAAGCCAGTGATTTCTATTCCAGACTATTATTGCTTTTCAGGAATCCTTTAGCTCTTTTTTTTTTTTTTTTTTTTTTTTAACTTATTTTCCTCCAGGCCTTTATATGCTTCTCCCCTTCTTTTGTATTTCCTTAAGGGAAAGGCTAATATATGTTAAGACCTGCTCCATAATGGCTTTTAGGTTTCTCAACAACCCCCAGCAATACTTTTAGAAATAGTAGACATCTAATAAGGGGTAAGTGGAGTCAGTCCAATAAATTCTTAGTGCCCATTCAGATTCAACACACCACAAAACACTGAGCACAGTTTTGCTGTGATATAGCCCTTCTGTACAGCCATACTCTACATAAGCTCCACGTCATCTCTTCTCTTTTCTCAGAAGGTCACTTAAAACAGCCAGCAAAACATTCCTCCGTGGCTCAGTGATGCAGCCATTCCATACATTGGGTTGCAAAGATTTGCTTTGTGAAAAGCACCTTAAAGCACCTTCTTTATCTGCAAATTCCTCTGTCAACACAGCTCTCTGCTGCTGTGCACACCTGCTTCTCCAGAATGACAACCTTGCAGATAATAAATATAGTAGCTCTGAGAGGCCATTATTAGAGGTACCAACAGCTAACAGGAAAGTGATAAGCCATTAAATTGGCAAGAGCATTGGATTTTTCAGGCTGAAGATATTAGGAAACTGAAAATTGAGGGGGTGGCAGGAAGGTACAACTCCAGACTGGCTTGATGTTTCTGTAGTTAGAGACTGTTAGGAAACAATACAATACACAAGTGTACATGATGCACATACCATAAATAGACTTAAAGTGCAAAGAAATGATGGCAGCTTTTGAACACAGTGAAAAAAATCATGCAAACGCTATTAAAAACCTGGATTAAGTAATCCACAGCATAAACTACCAGTAAGGGAACATTTCATGTATCCATAACATTAGCATTTATTACCACTAGTATATCGCACAAAAAAAGAAAGTACAAAACATAAGGAAGACAGACAGCAGCAAAGAAAATCACTTAAGAGTGAACTTTCTAGCTCTAGATTAATTGTAAGAGACGTGATATTTTATAGACGGGTCAGTAATAGGAATGGACAAATACATACTATTCTGATGTACAGAACATTTGCATTCTGTTGATACTTAGATGATACACAAGGTACAATTCTTAGTCTTCTGTAGATTTCCACGACATCGTTTTCTCAATATAACAAATCACTTCAGTCTCATAATTCAATTTAAAGCATTTATGGCAGTTACAAAACTCAATACTCAGTCTGTGAGACTGACTGCTATAGGTTTTGAAGATGGATCATATAAAAGTCTTCAGTTCCTATTCAGAAAATACAACATATGGAATGAAGACTATAAATTGCTTTAGCTTTGCAAAAAATATGGAATTAAAAGAAAAGGAAAACAATTTGCTCTATAATAACCAGTAAACATTTGGAAACTTTACCTCCACTCCTTCCTTACAAGCCAGCAAACAAAAAAGCAAACTATGTTCTGTTACTGCTGCTACAGGTAGGAGTCCCAATAGGTGCGTTCCTATGAACCATGGTGTTATTACAGCTACCCCTTTATGAACAAATTTGGAGTTCAAGAATACTGAATTCATTAAAACACCATTAGACAAACATTTGACTAGTCTGACTATTAGCTAATGCATCTTCAGTGAAAAAAACTTAGGAAAAGTATGATTTTCATATTCTATCACCTCATATCAGGTCTACACTTCAATGCTTGTTTGATGCATATTATTAATCAAAGGGTATTAGAAATGACAGAAAAGGATAAAAAGATAAACTGAAGAAATGCCAAGAATACTATCAGGACACTCACTTGTTCAGCTAGATATTATATTTACTTTCAGTACTGTCAGTACATTCTCAGCAATGCACAAATAAGAAGACAGTATCTTTACTGAAGAGGGCTTAATTCTTGTACAATAATATTAACTTCCTTAAAAAGCTGGATGGCCTAGAATAGAGAATCTTCTCATTTCTAAATCACTGGTGCAAATTCGTCCAGACCTTAAAATTTACATGTGGCTTACTACTGGTCAGGAAATATTTTCTGGATAATTTTTTCCCCTCAAAAATGTTACTGCTATGACATGCACTCTTATCAAGAGTCTTATCAGCTATCAAAACCTGAATAAGCATAATGTTTAAAACATTCTTTATATTATTGTCTCATCTTCAGGGCACTAATGGTCATGGGATATGGGATATAAAAAGTAAACAAGATTGTGATTACTCAACCTGAAGAAAAATGTTTTAAAAATGTTTAAGGATTTAAATACAGCAAAATAAAGAAATTCAAAGTTATAGACCACATAGCTCCTTCTTCTCACACATTACATACTGAATACATTTTTATTACATTTACATGCTTTTAAAGAACGGACACCTTATTAGAAATGTGTAATGTGGCACAGTTATTGTTGCTATGGGAACTATAATATTAAACTTTCTAATTCAGATATAATGCTGCACTCGTAATATTTTGTAATAAATTTTATCTTTCCCCACCAGTCTTCTACGGACTACTTCCTCACAAGAGGTAGCTTGCTCTCCTTGAGCAAACTTTTTTAAGTCAATGCGAGTTCTACGATCAGCTTCAGTGGGAGTCATCATTTCATCCCAGACCTCTGCACCAAATACAGTTGCTTAGGAATATGCCCTGAAGATCTGATTCTGATCTCACTTATGCTGAACAGAAAAGGGGAGATATAGAAAAAGCATGAATGCAAGAAAGCAAGACAAAGCCACAAAGCAAGAAATCAAGAAAGCAAGTAAGTCTTCTATTACATTTCAGATTTTATGCTTTATATAATTTCTTTGGCGATTTTCCCATCATTCAGCTTAACAATATAAATCTAAATGTAATATAATCAAGATAGTTCTTATGTCTCAAAAACTAACTGGGCTGGTTTCTGTCAATGAACCCTTGTCTGTTCTTTTTAAAAATGAAGTCAGGCATTTATTAAAGCTCTAAATGTAAGTTCATATGTGATGTGATAGCTGGGCATATCTAGAGGAAATAGTGCCCAAAGAGAGACCATTAATGGCAAACATTTTGACATAAAAATTTATGGGCCTGTCTGCTTTACTTTGACATTTACAGAGTCTGAAATGGAATTTCTTGACTTCAATTGAACATTTTAAGGTGCTTAGTCACCTTCCAATTATCTGTGAGTGCTGTACAAATGGACCTGCACTCAAGCTTCATGAAGGCCTGCTCAGCCCTAGTACAAATTCTCTATCTGGACCTATAAATGTGTGTGTGTGCATACACATGTATTTCTATTTATGCACTCCTGTGTGATGCACAAGAAGTATGTATTCCTTGGCTGTCCCAGTCCAAAATAAGCCCAACTAACAGTTGCCTACATGATAAGTAAGAGGATAGAGGTCTCAGAATTGGTATGTTTTTTGAAAAAACAGCAAGTTTTTTAACACACAAATAGTAACATTTCATTTGCAGGCTCTTCTAAGTGGCTCTCAAAAGACCTGACTATGCACACTTCACAATCAGCAAGAGCTCTAGATATTTATCACCTTTGAAAACTGAGGACTATGTCAATCTCCAAATGCCAGGCTACTTTTTCATTGATTTGTTTTTTATATATCTTCTAAGAGAAGGAAGATGAGTGTTGGGCTTAAAGTCATGGATAAATGACAATGATAAAACTCTTATTCTCTCAGCCTTATCTGATTTACATTATAGTCTTTCAGGAAACACCCTCCTGGAAGACAGGTGTGCCTGCGAAACACACAGTACAGCAAAGGACCTTAGGTGGTGGACTCTTCAACAAAAGAGATATTTTTATATTCCTGGAACAGTCAGTGAAATGCATACAGTAAAAGAATAAAAATAAAACTGGAACAGTTTCAAGGAATTAGGTTTATACATTAAACTTACTCTTTGGAAATGTTTACAAGGCATAAAGCCTTTGGAAAACAAAACAGATCAAAAATACTCAAACGTTAAAAATTAATTCTGTTGTAAAATCTATAATGAAAGTCAACTTATTTTTTTTAACTTTGTGCTTCCTGACAGTAACACAAATCTCAGCCTTCAAATATCCACTCCTTTTACCCATAAATCACTAACATTTAAACTGCTTGAAAAAAAATCAGATAAACACATCAAAGGTTTAAAAAGCTGACAAGTCTACATTATCAAACATATGTCATACTTACTGGTATTTTTAAATCTCAGCATCTGTAGTTTTGCATTGTACACCCAATAAACTGGACAGGCACAGCTCTTAGCACAGTTTCAGCTGACTTTTGTTAGATCACACTGCTTTTCCTTTCTAGATAAACTCAGATGATTCTTTATTAAAATTCTTTAAAACTTAATTTTAAAACTTAATTTATTGTTCCATTAAACCTTTACTCCTGGTGTACAGTCATGGATTCTTTATTTGCCTGACTTCTCACACAAACTGACTTTTGTGCCTGCTGTCTGAAATTAAAAGTCCATATTATATGGTCTTCTTTTGATTACATTCATATGATATTTAATGCAACTCTAGGTCAATGTGCTAAGAACTAATTAAGATATAGTATACAACAGTGAGATATACCTACTTCTAAGCAAACTACAGCATACCAGCATCTCACTTTCCTGATGCCCTGATTGCTACATTAAACTCAGTTTTCATAACCATTGAATGTTAGATTTTTCTTTACTTTTTTGTTTCTGAGTTTGCCCCCCACCCCACTTTGTCTAATCATCCGTATAGACACATCCATACAACCTTCTCAGACCAAAACTCCACTTCATTACACAATCTGCGCTTACCCATCCATGACACTTTTGGTCCTTGTATCTTACACATCAGCAAAGCAGATGCTGAGTTGCCTCACACCAGCCAGCACCCCAGAGCCTGTGCTGATCCTCTTTGCTGTGCTTTGACCCTGCACCAATTCTGTTCCTCCTTCTCTGGGCTCAAATCCTCCAGCCAGATAGTAAAACAAAAGGGAAACAGACAAAAGTTTTTTAATGGTACTTCTTGAGTCACTTCAGCCACCCAGATCACGCTCTGTGGACTCCAAATCCCTGTCTAGGATAACCTGGTCTTCTCCACCCTTTACTGAAAGGCAGGCTGGGTTCTACAGCAGGGAGAACTGTGTTCTGAAACCCAGTGTATGAGCCGGTGGGTTGATGCCAATAGTACAGCTTTCAGTAGAAATATATTTGTGTATAATTTGTGTCTGAGTTATAAAGTTCTCACAAATAGGAAGTCAATGTTTAATTGTGTAACACTGTTTAGGGATTTACATATGACTCTTAGAAATTCTGCAGGTATTCAGACTACTGTTTTCTGCATATCACTCAAATTTGCTGTAAGAGAGCACACTCATAATAACTGTCTCTGGTCAAGGTTTTTCAAAATAATGACCTTTTCTGAATTTCTATTTTATCTTGGCAAACTGCAGATGAGTGGTGTAGGCTGGCTAAAGTCTCTACTTATACAATTTATTCTATTACAGTCCAACTCATCTTGTCACGTTGCACCTGTATCTCTGATTTTTTGCCTGCCTTTTTCTCAGACACTATCCCACTTCATATGCCAGCAAATTTTGTAACAACTGACTGAAAGGTGAATAGTATATATTTGGCATATACAAAATATATGTTAACACATTTACATTTCGCTACACCATAGTGCTTGACATGCATTTAATTTAATAAAAATCCACAATAATTATTTTTTAAAATTTTGATCAGCATTTTGTCAGGGTTATTTCCTTCATTATGCTCATAGTACTAGGAGTAGCATCAATTGCTAGCCAGCGGATCAAATACTAATGGAACCTTTTCCCATTTCTGTGTATTTAATAAAGATTATAGCTTTATAATAAATTTTTAAACTTTTAAATTATTTTAAAAGGCTTGTGTAAATATTCTTCACCAAAAACCTTTATTATTGCAAAGATTATTATTAGGTAACATCTTACAGGAAGGGTCATCACCCTCACAATGATTAGATTCCACTGTGATTAGTTTAAACTTATTGTACTATGAAATTAAATAAGGCTGTATTTGAAATAGCTGTATGAAAGAGGAATTTTCCTTCTAAGATTATAAATGGTGATACCTTTTACCAATTATCTGCTCAGACTCATAGTCGATGACCCTTAAAGCCAAGATTTTCTATCCCCTGTATGTTAAAATAAATTTTATGCATTTTACAGTTCTTGTTCTCTAAGATGTTAAAAGCAGCAATCACGACTGGAGTCCCATTGTTAGATACTGTGTAAGCCCATTAACTGGGACTCCACTTAGCTAAATTTAAAGGTTACAAACCTATTCTAAACTCATTACTATCAAAGGAGGCACATTCAGGTGAATTATCATTCACTGCATCTGTCATCAACCTATTTATGTAGTATAATTTTACATATCAAAAATATGAGGTACACATGATTTTTAAAAGCAATTCCCAATAGGAAGGGTAATTGGAGAAGGCAATTTTAACTCCTCAATTAATGGTTGTGACAGGAACAGGTTATCTCACGCACATTCTACCAAAGTCTCATAATATATTTTTTGTTGCATAGAAAAATTTAGGAAGGAGGCACAATACTGTCCATTAAATTCTGTCTTTTAAGGAGCAACTCATGATAAAATTTAAAATGAAATGTGTACTTTTGAAAGCAATCAAAAACAACAGAACATGCTTTAAAGATGGGTGGAAAGCATTACTTAAAAAAAGTGGAAAGAAAGGTGTAGAAAAAAGAATAATTACAAAAGGATAACGTAAATTGGTAGGCTCAAAATCAGTAAGTGTAAAGAATGAAATAAGTTGAAAGAAGAAGGGAGCTTAAAATGTAAAACCAAACAGTTCAATCAAAAAAATGGGAAAAGAAAGCAAAAGGTACTTCAGTTACTTAACAATCACTATCTTTACATAGAACAAAAAACTGTTTTTTGTCATTGGGCAGAAAGAAGGCTGAAGGGCTCAATTCCTTATTTGCATCAGCCTTCACACAAAAAAGAATCATGACCAAACACTTCATTAATGGGATTTTAGTGATGGAATAAGATGGTAAACCAGAATACAGAGCGAACATAATTATACAAGATATAGATCTGGATGTATGCAAGAAGATAAAGTAGAATGAAGTTCCCTTAGACTAAGACAGTCCATGAAACAATAGTGTTTATCTTCATGAACTCATGCAGGGTGGAAGGTATCTCAGAAGCCTTGGAAAAGTAAGCACACCACCTATTTTTACATCAGATAAAAAGGAGGATCCAGTGATTATTGAGTAGTTGGTCTAATTTCTGCAGCCAAAACTATGCCAGAGGAAATTATGATAGATTCATTTTGAAACCATATATACCTGATGAAATGATAAACATTCAGCCAGGTTTGTAATTAGTAACTTGTGTTAAATTGGTCCAATTTTTTTTTTTTTTTTTTTTTTTTGACAAAACACCTGATCTACAAGACATGGGAAAAGCAATAGAAGTATTACATCTTCATTTTACAGAGGCTTTTGACACTCAGTCTACACCAGTGATGTCTGATTGGCAATCCATGAGTCAGATGCATTCTCCCAAAGCAATTTATCCATTCATCAGTAGAATTTCTAAAGGAACATGGAACTTTTGGGTTTTGGCGTGAGTTTTTTGCAGACATGGGAATAAATCTGCATGTGTGTAGCAGGTATGCAGCAGTGCTGACTGTAAAGCACCAAGTTAAGAAGGGTAGGGATAGGTTACAGTTTATTACAGCATGCTATACGATGCCATACCCTTATCTAGATTCTGTGACAGGCCATGAAAATGGGGCTGCACTGAGATTACTGACCCTTCCAGAGCACCAAAAACTACAGTTTATATTCTCTGGGATGGTTCTGCAGAAATTAGCTTAGTCCCAGGTGGATGATCACTAAATTGTAGGCATACCTGGGCATGTTGTACAGTTAGCTAAAGCCCCCAGGTGCATTCCATAGTATCTGTATTATATTTTCCCAGTATCTTTAATATTTCAGTTAATGAAAAGTACTCTTTAGAGTTATGCTTATCCAACATAATCTGTATGGGTAAGAGACTCTAAGTTCAAGCTTAATTTAGCATTTTCATTGTGGAAACAGGAGATGGATTAGAGTACTATAATGATGGAAGAAATAAAATTTTGATGGGTTGCAAACACTTTGAAGAGAAGTATCAGAATTTTAAATTATTCTATTACATTTTAAAGATGGTCTAAAAACCACCGTCATGCCATTAACTGAAGATGTGCAAAATACTGTCTTTAGGAAGAAGTAACTGAATAATATTTCTGCAACTATTTTACAGTAAATATTTTGGTGACTATAGCTGATCACAAACAAATTATGAGATAATGTTGATGAGAAGGAAAAAGACAAGTGTATCTGAGAGATATAATGCAGAGCTATATTGAGACATGTTGCTTACAAAACATGAGGGAAATGGGAAAGTTATTTGTTCTTCTATCAGTTGCTGAGGTCCCAGCTGGAGTACTACATTAAACTTAAGAAGAAGACACATCTACTGGTGAGAATCCAGGAAAGGGCAAACAAGTAATCCTAGGTTTCAAAAATAGATATAGACCTCAGTGCAGGTAAAGTAATGCTTCCAGGAGGGTGGGGGAAAAGCTGTCTTAATTTTATGCACACAGGCATGGGCTCTGATCTAACTGTTACCACACAGTAAAGGTATAATTGGAAAAATTATTGGTAGTTTGAACAAAGATCAGCTCAATGTCTATTAGCAGTCAAATCCAATGTCACTCACTGTAAGGAACAGAGGAGAAAAAACAGAATAGTATGTGCAGTTTTAATATACATGCCAAATATGATGTATCTTGATAGAGATTTTAAATGGTATAGTAAAACTGACAAAGGTTTTGAGATAAGCAATATATTTGTTAAGCAGACTTGGATTATTCAGTCCAAGAAAGAGATAATTGGGCAGAAGAGAGTAATGAAGAACTAAAAAAAATAACTGTGAGCAGCACAGAGAAGGTAAAAAGTGAAATACATTTCCAACAGACAATGTAAGGAATATCACATGAAAAGTGGTTAGTGAGTTCAAAACTGTTCTTTAAACAGCGCACAAGGAAGCTTCAGAACTGCTTGCACAGGGTGTTGTGGGTGCTACAAGTTTCAAAGGGTTTGAAAAGTGATCAAGCTTATGGAGGAAAAGTCTCGTGAAAAGTTTATTCAAAGACTTCATCAACCTTTAAGACATTGCTCAAAGCTAGGAGAATATTCTGGAGAAGTGTCCCTATGCACCTGCCTTCTCTTCAGGTTCCCCTCTGATGTGGTAGGGTAATCCTGTGATAAATAAGATCTGTCAGGAAAAACCGAAGGCTGTTAGCTTTTTCAGTTTGCAAAAATTAGACTAGTATGTGCAAGAAGCAGCACATAACAACTGCAGAGCCATATGAATTTCCTTAGAAGGAACAATGATCAATTTTTTTCAGTAACTTGAGAAGCAAAAGAAAATAATTGCTTAATTGTCACTAACGTAATTTACTATTATGAATTATTATGAAAAAAAATCTGGCTACATAGAGGTTGTAGGATAGCTTTCAGCAAGGTTTAGAAGAATAAGATAACCATTTGTTAGAATAAAGTTGATCTTTCTTCTTTGCAGGAAAACTGATTAGAATTATCCTATTCTTCAAGCTTTATTTCTATCTTATAACCACTAAAGCAGATTAAAAAATTAAAGATGTATTTCAATAAAAGGTGCCCCCTTAACTAAAAAACACTTCAAAGTTAATTAAATTAATTAAGTAAAGGTTTTAGACAACACATATGGTGTTTCATTCTTTCAAAGAAAGTGATGAACAGAACTGAAGGATTTATAAGAAAAATGTTCTGGCACTTTTTTATCATTTCAAATCTATTACCTAGGAAGAGAAAGGAAGCCTGAGTGGTAGAAAGTTAAATATGAGCAGAGAACTGAGCCTCAGTGGATGAGTATTAGCAGAAGGTCACCTCTCGAATAAAGACAGAATGAGCCCATATATAAACTCCTGTTATCTTGTACAAAGTCAGTTTTGTGGATAAATATAGTGTACTTTAGACTCCAGGACTACCCAGGCAGTGCTTTTCAGTTGAAAAGAACTCCAACCAACACCAAAAAATTAAATGAGGAAGCATTTTTCAGTATTAATCAAATCTAAATTTTTAATGAGAGAAAACAAAGAAATACCGGTTTTAATGAGAGAAAACAAAAAACTACTTTCTGAAAAAGTTCAGAATCTTCCATTTTGTTTAGAATAAAGCTCCAAAACAGGAGGCAGGTCCCTCCAGAAGAAGCGCTGCTCTTTTTTCAGAGTGGGAATAGATGCACTTCCAACAACTTCCTTTTGTCACCCAATGGTTACTGGAAGGTTTGTCAATTAACTGACTCCCTCTTTATTTTCCCTCTTAAGCTCACTTTGTCTTCTCTGTATAGAGTGGGACAAGGGATACAGATCTGACTTCCTCAGGTGGCTGCTGCTGTAGCAGACTAGCAAAGCATAATGCCAGGATATGTTAAATCACTACTTTTCTCCCATTTATCTTTGGATAACTTTTTTAAAAGGATGCAGTGCAAAGGAAAAAAAGTGTACACAATTAACTTTTACAAAGAGTAATTCTCTCATCATTATTGAGTTGGTTTTAGAGTTTCCAAATCACTAACTTAAAAGTAGAAATTTGTGAGAGCTAAAACACATACACACACACACACACACAAAAAAAAATAAATTACTGAGTGATTAACCTGTACACCAATGAAATCTAGGTCAGGCTTAATAACCTTTGAATTGCAGCTGACTGAGTATTAAGCTAGTCCACCACAAGAGATGCATTCATGACACCGAACCAATTAAGTTTTTTTAGAAGAAAATTCATTACAACATACTGACGTTTATGTGATTTTTCCCTGTACAAATATGTTTTACCATTTCTAGCAAACTTGTCACATATAATTAACAGCGGATATCTAGCAACAATATTCATAAATACTAAAATAATCTATCACGAAGGCCTAAGTTAGGGACTTTTTTCCAGCATAGGTTTTTAACAGAAGATGGGGAAAGGAAGAATGAAAAGAAGGAAGGTAATTGCTTTCCCTCTAAAATGTAATTGGAAGAAGGCTTCTAGTAAATTGAGAGTTAAAAAAGAATCATCTTCGGAAAGTACTATTGAACAAAATGTCCCATAGAAAACAGTAATCAAAAAAAGGTCTTTGTTAACCATTTTCTAAATTCAATAAATTTCCATCATGTTTACTTTATCCTGACAATGTTGAAGACAACACATTTATTTTATGGAAGATATATATACATATATATACACACACACGTATACAACACTCCATTTTTTTTTTTTTTTTTAAAAGTAGCATTAAGCAGCACTGAACTTGTTCTGGGAGAAGTGGCTTGATAATCTGTTATTTACACAGTTCAGTCATAACCATGTTATGAAATTTGTTGGAAAAAGACACAGAAGTTCGATGACTACTCTTCTCTATGCTGCTGCCTTGTATAATACAACAAATATTCAACAAATATAATACAAATAAAAAGTTAACATTGTTTCAAACAGTAATTACTTAAACCCAGACACCTGAGCTTTATCGGGGCAAAGCCCTCTCCCTCCATAACACATCTCACGCTGGGATTTCTACTTCACATTTCATACTCCAAAGGACTGTGCCTAGTCCTGGCACCTGATAATTTTTGTAGAGATTTCATAGAATTGTTCATTCTCATAGGATACAGTGGCTGCTCCACAAATACTTCTCTGATTATGGGGATGGGCAACCTGCTGTAGCTGACCCTGCCTGAGCAAGGAAGACGGACCAGATGATCTCCAGAGCTCCCTTCTAACTGCACCCATCATTGTGATTCTGTGATAATGTAGTTCTATGAGGTTATGAATGGGCTCAGATGAGATTTATTAAAAATATTCAGATTTGAAAAAAATTCCCAGTCTCTGCTTCCCTGAAAGACCAGACAGAAGACAATGCTGCTGTTCTAACCATATTCCCTCTTCTTCTCCCCTAGGAATTTTAGGAAAAGGAAATTATATTAGACAAAACAAAACCAACAAAAAAACCCCACCACTGTTCAAAATGGATTAAAGCCTCATTAAGTAGCAACCAGGACTGATGTTTTCAGACAGTATGATTTATGAATTTTGTTTGCATTATGCTGTACACCAGCAAACAAAAGAACTGCTCTGGAACCATTCCCAGGTGGGGAAATGTATGCAGAACAAGTTCAATTTTAAGACTCTCGGGCTGCATTTAACAACAAAACTATGTAAAAATATTAGGTTTTTTTCATTGCATCTTAATTGAAATAGTATGATGTCATTATTCATACTTAGTGAAGTGTTTATGTTCTGCCCAACATTATCTTCACTAGTTTTTGATGTTTCACAAGACCAATAAATATGAGAGCAAAGAATTTTCAGCGAGCTTGTTAACTAAGCAAGTGGTTTCACAACATAAAAAAGTCTGGGTTTTATATACAGGAATCTGCATCAGATCTAGCTGTTGTCTACTATTCTAGCACTGCCTGTGAATTGATAAAGGTAATGCTAGCTCTTTAAATATTTTTATTCTGTTTATATAAAAGATGTTCCTATGTCATCCACAGACGCACTTCAAATTCAAAATATTGTCCTCGGCTTCTCTATGAAATGTAATACTAAAATAAACAAAATGTTAAATGAATACTTGTCTTTTTAAAACAATGAAAATACCATCTACTGCACCAGGAATCAATACCATGTATCTTAATAGAAAAAATGCACACCTGCATATGCAGTATCTTAAAATTATATACTTTGACTTGAACACTACAAGTATTTTCTGCTAATGTGAACATAAGCAAGTAGTATTCTCTTTTGGAATACTGATCAAAGAAATGGCTATCAAAAGGGATATTTGTTATTTAGAATCTAATTTATCTGGCCACTAATATACAAAAATTCTGCTAAAAAAATATCTATGAAGCTACCTTTAATTCTGATTTTCTGACAACTATGATATTCTACCAGAAATATGGACTTAATGACTTATAAGCCAACAATTAAATACAGAAATAATTATTATCATCTAATGCAAAAATGTATCTAGTCATTTGAAAAAGATCTAAGAAAATGGTGACATGATTCATCTCATTGTACTTTTTGCAATTAGGCTGGATCTACATTATTTCTGATAGATAACTGTCTATCCCTTCTTAAAAACCTCTATGTATTCCTATTATAGGGAGGTTAAACTCCTTTCTATGAACAATTACCTTGAAAGATAGTATGAGGTTGGAACCAGGTTTAAACAGCTGAAAGAAAAATTATAGAGGTACTAACTAGATAGCTGCTAGACATTATACAAGGAAACACAGTTTGAATTCTGTAGTTTATAGTAAGGTGTTTTTTATATATATTTTTTTAAGAAATGCTGCAATAATAAATGGATCTTCTGTACATCATTTCATGGACAGCTTTTCTGTAAAACAGAATAATATACCTTGAACTAATACAAATATTTTATATTTTGCATATGTAAACATCACGATTTATATGTCTAATTAGGCATGCAACCATGCTTTTAAACTATAACAGGTGATATCTAAGGGCAAGAGAATAGCTGCATACTTAAATAACAGCCTAGAAAGAACTGGATGAGCCAGAGTCACCAAAATCTATTTAAATATGCTATGCCATTTTCAACATAATTAGTTATCTAATTGCAAACCCAAACTTAGTCAATGCATTTGCACATGTAATTAATTACAGTTTGTTTAAAAGCACTTCATTTGTAATGATTTATTCTTCATTTCCTGCAAATCACATTACCCAAAGGATAGATCTGATTTTCAAAAACAACAGAGACAAATACATAAAATGAAGAAAGGCATTAAATAAAAGATACCACTATAGTGTAATATACCATTAGTGCTATCGAGACTTTCAGAAACATACCCTTCTTTCTTTTTTTCTAAAACATTTTTAATTATTTCAAACTACAGTATATCTAAATCCTAACAGTTATGTGTTAAAAGACTCTTTAAGCTTTCTATATAAACAGAGCACCAATTATAGTCAGATCCATGTTGTAAATGTCATGCAGGCAGGTATTTGTCACTAAATAAAGCCCTTATTTATTGGTATTTATCATTTGTGTCATACTAGCATCTAGAATATCTACCGACAGATATGGAATTTCACAGCTTTCCTATCATAATGTCCCAAAAACATAAAAGTTGCACTGAATGCAAATCAGTATACAGACATGCAAAGAAACAAGGAGATCACCAGAAAGAGCAACACAAAAGCATCTTCTGTTAAATTGCAAGTATTATAAAGATTGTCACAAGTGACTAAGCAAATGGAATCACAGAGGTTTACCTTTTTTAAAAAACATCAAAGAAACTAGACAGTATTTATTTTAATTATTAAATCAGTGGTCAGAGGAAGTTCTTCCTCAGGCTGCAAAGAGACAGAGGCCAAGTTCTCTGTACTACAAGACAATGCAGAAGAACTGAAAATTAAGAAAGAACTGAGTCTTGAGAATGATTTATTACTTGTGCATGACAAGATGATTTATGGGTGGACACAAAGAAACAGAGGTAACAAGATAAATATATGAGCAAGAATAGTCTCAAAGTCCCCTAACACCCCCACCCTCCAAAAAGAAAAAGTATTTGTGTTTGTAAAGACCAGAGAAATCAGATCTAATCAAGTCTAAAGATACTCAGCTTTTACTACACTTTCTTCTGAAGAGACGCAGAACACATACACACATATTAGAACTATGAAATATTCTTTATGAAGACAACCTAGAAGGCATAATTTCAGCCTGATTTGAGGACCAACAAAATCATGCAGTGGATTTTGGCAAGTTGACCCAAGTGAGCTGAAACACAGAGACAGTGTCACACAGACTGAGAAAGGAAACAGTGAGACCAGCCTGGATGTAGGGCAAAGAAGAGCCCTAGAATAGATGTCACATGGGAGTTGGCAATTGCACTTCCACAAGAAGGTGTCAGGAAGGCACAGCAAGATTTTACTTGGGACAGTTGGAAGCAGATCTGGAGTATAGATACGTAAGGCATACTTAATGATGGTGACAGCACAATATATGTTCAAGCAAATAACTTACACAGGGTATCAGATCACGACTTAAACCTGGTTCAGTGATGGGGGAACAAAATAACAAATCCCCCCCCAAAAAAACCTTGCATTTTGCACTAGAAACAAGCTTTGAATGCAAGGAAGAAATTAAACTACAGCTGATAGATCAACAAGATAAGAACAGAATAATGGTCTTGAAATTTGGCTAGAAAGACTTTAGTGAGAAAAGTTTCAGGTGAAAGGGAAATCAAACTGGACAGTGCCTGTGACAGAAGAGTAGTCCAGGAACATGAGACACTGATCGTAAAAAAAAACCAAACACAAACGTTTGGGTATTCTATAGATGGAAAAAGAAATCAGGTGAAATGAGAAACATGCTAAAAAGATCATTGGGATCAAGGACAAGTTTAAGACAGACAAGAATAATGAGTCAGAGTGAGGGTAAAGAGCCAGATAAACAGGATTAAAAATTCAGAAGATTAAATAAAAGAGGATGAAGAATAAACTGTTAAATCTGTGACTAGAGGAAGGACAGCAAATTGTAGAAGAATAGGAAGCAATAAGAGGTAAAAGGGAGGAACAAGGAATCACCTTAATCCCATGGAAATTACTGTATTTGCATAAATCCTAATAAAGTTGAGAGAACAATCATTATATCATTAACAGAATATATGGAAATGTTTATATTTTATTCAGTGAAATCTTTAATGGCAGAAAAATCTTGAAATGCAGTTGTCTTTGTTTATCATTGTCTCTCTTAAAAGTGATGTAAGATTGAGGGGAGTGTGTAGCTGCTAGCAGTTAATAACAGCACAAAAGAAGGGAAGTTACTAGACAGAGAGACGCGATGCAATTGTATGTTCAATTAGGCTTTCTGTTCAATGTACAATGTGTCCTTTCCCATTAACACTATTACTTATTACAATAATTATTGTCCAGAAGTAATTTTCCCTGGACACCTCCTCCAACAGGATCCAGGACAAAGGAAGAAAAGGGGCAGTGCCTGAAGAAACAACTGGCACACAACATCTCTAGGGAAACCAAGGGAAAGTAAGAGATAAGCAGGCTCAGAACAAGTTCAAATAACTTAAATTTTTCTGTTCTGTCTCTTGCCTGGAGAAGTGCTTTTCATGTATGCATGTAAAAGCACTGAAACTCTTCTAAATAGCTGTACTCCCTCCTTCTCCTTTTCCCAGGTAGGAAGAGAAAATAAAATTTATTGGCTGCAGCAGACTTTATTTGCATTCTGTCTTGTCATTTTGACTGTACTAGTTGCTGCAGCTTTGTCTCCAATGACTGGACTCCTTTTGAACTCTATGCTTAAAGTGTCAGCAATGGCTGTAGAGAGCCCTGATCTTCCAACCACGGCTACTGCCAGGCAATTGTGAACACAACATTATGTACATATACGTGCACACATATATACAAATATATACGTGTAATTATACACATATAAAAGCATATATAATAATGCAATATATATTATTTTTATATTTATATATTATATTATTTTATACTTGCGCACTGAATGCATGTCTCTGTGTATATACATATACTTTTATACACCAAAATCTCCATATGTTTTGAGGACAAAATAAATAAGGGGAACTGGAATTTAAGTTAGTAATTTTCTTCCTAAGATCATCTCTAGACCTTCTTTAAGTGACTCTCTCTGCATTGCCACCTGCAATCACTGAAAACTGATGAAAATTTCTTAAAAACCACAACATTCTGAAAGGCTGTGATTGTGAAAAGAAATTACCTTATATTCAAGCCTTCTGTTTTCACTTTATTACCTTACTATGGGAGCTTAGAACTGATCCAGCTCTGTATCTCTAAGTTTCAGTTTCCTCTGTGGTACAGAGTATTTTAAGTTCTGGGCTTCTAACTAACCCATTAGTCTTAAAATTAAGAGAATCAGCCTACTGCCACACTGTAGATCTCAGAAACGCTTCCTGGCTTCCAGTTCACCCCTGTTCTATCCGAATCTTATGTTAGTACTAGACCCACAGGTACATCCTATTGTCTCCTTCCCTTCTTCCATTGGAAACGAAAACCAAGTAACAGAAGCTAGAAAGGAGGCACAGCATGAGCTATGCAGAAGTAAAGACAACTGGTGCATCATGGTATGTACATCCTATGTAGATTAGACACCATTTCTTTTCTAACTCTATATAAATTTCCAGAGCGCCGATGATTTTAATGGAGTCAGGAGTTTCATTCTAGAGAAAAATTTCTAGGCCAATCCATCTTGAAAATACAGTCACAAGCAACACAGCCACATTTTGTTTTCTCACCCCAAAATGACAGAATAGGACTAATCGCACCACATTAAATTTCTACTCTATGGACATTCACACTTAAACTAACAAATAAAAGTATAATGAAATTTAACCATCTCTTCAAAAGTTTGTTTAACCTGTCATTACAATCTTCCAGTGGCAGAAATAAAACTTTCTTACGTAAAATAATACGTAGTACATAACAATCCTTTAATTAGCAAATAATTTCTAAAATTTAATGCATAACTGTTAACAGTTTAATCCAACCACTTCTAATCTCATATATTTTCTAAAGCTATGGGGAGTAGTTAATCGTATCAATCACGTAGCAAAGCTTTACATATTGAAAATTGTTATCAGGTCTCCTCTATCGATCTTATATTTTCTAAATGTTCCTGTTCCTTCAGCCTTCCCTAAGCTATCCACTTTGTTTGCACCTTTTAGGTGCACTGAAAAATCAACCTGCTGTTCTTGCTGAGGCTTCTTCATTTCTGCACTGAACAGAATAATTATCTACTATGTCCTAAAATGATGTTTCTGTTAAGTAATTAAATTTAGTTTCTATAAAACTATCATATTGCTGCTTGTTATTTACATTGTTGCACAAATTCCCCCCATTCCAATCTCTTTTCTTTTCTAACAACACCTGGCCAATTATTTTATACCTTGAAATTTTCATGACAAATGTGATGACAAGAACAATGCTTCTCTGTGAAGTAAAAAGCACATGACAAACTACCTTATCATTTCTGTCAGAATACCTATATTGATGCATCTGTACAGGAAAGATATGGTCTACTCTGAATTTTCATTTCTTTGTTTGTTTTAAGATAAGTTGGTTTCTTTGACTGGATTATTTTTTTTATTTTGTTTTATGGAGGTTCCTTGGAGAAAAGATTTGCCCTATCCCATGCTATGGACTAGGGAAAAAAATATTTTCCTTCTTTTTGTATTGTCACATACTATTATAATTTGTTTATATACATTGGGATTATATTGAATTTAGCATCTCCAGTTCCAAGAGGATTACCGTTAACATATCTGTGCTGCAAGGAAAAAAAAGCTGCAGCTTATACCGATATCAGTGCCATACATTCATCAGCTTACTGACAAGAAGTCCCCTAGTTTGGAGATCAAATCTCCTTAATGTTCCCAGTGCAAAATCTTGCATCTGGATATTTCATTTAACAAATAATGTGTGCAACCAAATACAGATTCATAGTCTCCTATTGAACTTACATTTGAGAAGGCTGATTCACATTGATTATACCAACAAATGTATGGAATATATCAGTCATACAAAGTAAGACTGATCTAGTTCTTGAAAGAATACAGGTGGTTGAGAGATGTGTGGAACTCAAAACTTCAGTATGTTTGGTCAAATATGTTCTTACACTTCTTGTCATAGGCTATAGCATATTAGCTATGACAGTAATTAACATCTAGAAGTCAGTAGATGCTCATGGAAGAGCAATCTCAGACAGATACTACTACTAGCCTCTTAAACATAAATTCTATCTCCCAGTACAATGCAGTATAAATTTCAGAAAAAAAGTGTAGCTCTAAATGAAGTGCAATAAACATAAATTAACTATTCAACATATACTTTCCCCAGGCTAGAAACTCTAGAACTCTCCAGTTTAATTTATTTTTGTGCAGTTCCACTGTCATATAATAGACATGTAAAAAAATTACTTAACTTGAATATTATATCAGGGAAGAGTCACTGATATATTTGCAGATTTGCTATGGGGTTTTCAAGATTAGAGCTCAACATTTTTTTAAAGAAATGACCACAGAAACCAGAAAGTATTAAAACACTAGCTATGAATTATTTACAGCTCTATTAACTATATATTATACAATCATATATTCAGTACCATATCAAAATCCTGAAACTACTGTTTCATAATATCTGTATAAATCAAAGTATTTTGTCAAGACTCAAGAGAAAATTGTATTTGCTATTGCTTCTGCTACAGGCATTGCCCAAAAGATGTAATACAGCAGTTGTGGAAACGTTCTGTACTGTGACAGATCTCCAGAGCCTCTTCCAAAGAGGAGCAGAAAAATGACATCTGCACCTATTATTTTTAGTGAGTTGTGGAAATATGTCAGGTTTTCCATCCCTCATACTGTCACTGTTGTTCAGCTTTTCCATTTTCACAAAGACAAAATTACAAGTACTGTTCCTGGGAGCAGAGAAGAAACTGTGTTTGCAGCAGAACTGAGACAACAACAGTACATTCTTTTCACTTAGATTTTACTGACTGGATGCAGTACTTTCTTAAATTTTTGTGTCGTAGAATAGCCTTATGTCAGTATAATGTGTGTCATCATTTGTAAGATAACTAAGCCACGATTTCTAAAAGCCAAAAGTGAGATTTCTCAAACCTGTACTGACATGCCTTGATCAAATAATCTATGAAAGCTTGGCCAATGACACGTCACATTCATGTACCTGTTCAGTAAGTGTGACATAGAAATTCCAGTGCTTCCCATAACACAGAAATCTGATCCACAATTCACTAAACACAATGGAAAGATTTCCGCTGATGTAAGGGATTTCAGATCAGCTTTTGGTTAACAGTTATATTAACAGCACTGAAGGGTATCCTTAGAGATGTCACACTCCTTGGCTTCCTGTGATCTCCTGTGCATAAACACATTCTTAGTTTTGTGGAGCTTCTTTTCAGACACATCGATGACAACAGCACTGAAGAGCTTGAAAGAGTTTTATTAGGTTTTTTGTTTTTCCAGAACTGACAAATAAAAGGAAGAATTAATTATTTCTTTGCTGACTGGGGAGAGACTGTCTTCTGCAAAATTTGACAGCTTATTTGCTTTCATAACTTTGTGGGTCAGAGTACTTGTAAAAAATCCTGACTGGGTGATCAGAAATCCACTGAAGGTTTAAAAAAAAAAATAATCAACATCATGCATTCATTGAAAATCAGTGTGTTACTATTAAAAAAGCTTGAAAAAAAATTAAAAAACACAAGGTTATTAATTTTCTATCATCCAATGTTCTCAGAAATTCTCATCAGCTTTAATGCACATTAAATATTGCAACTTAACAATAATTAACTGGTATTTATGTCTATATACATTTGGCCTTTCTTAATTAAGGAAGATGGGTCCTTTGCTTTCTTTCAACAGTCTGAATGTCTGTGTTGCAGCACAGCCAGACAGAGTTTCAAGATAATGCAGTTTTTAACTGGATTTTATGTTTGAAATCAGCTAGTTTTAAACTTACCCAGAGCCTTGATCTGCTGTAGCCAACAATGTGATACCAAAGGGATTCTGATATTAGCCTGATGTGAGTTTGGTTTGGTGACTCATGTAGTCGACTTAAAGAAGCATTTAAAACAATATTAAAAGTAACTGATACTGATTTGGTCAGAAATTGAGACATTTTAATTTCAGTATTTATTTTAAGTATTGAAGAAGACGAGTATAATCACAATGGCTGAGATGGAATGGAGGTATATCTGTGTGAATCTGGAACTCCATTCTGTTTTGCAAACATGATTTCTTTTGTGAAGCTCCAATTTGAATCACAGGTTTTATTTTGGAATTCAAGATTCACTCTGTATTGCATCTTCCAATGTGGACTACAGACTCCACTTGGCAATAAGATCTTTATATCTAACTCAATTAGAGTATCTGAAAAGCTGGCAGGGAATAAACATGACTAATGATTCTGATTATCTCTCAACTGCTGACCTATCCAAGAATCTCTCTGCACAAAACCTTGCAGGGTGATCACAACTGATGATGTTTATATGTCTGACACTAGAAATAACTATTGTAGCAAATCACACTTGTATCTGTGCAGTGCTTTAAAATGAAGGTAAACCCAAAATAAAATAGCTACGTTCAATTTAATCCGAATTTAAAGGGCAATTTCTGGCAAATTTATCATTTTCAGAATAAGTGAAACAGTTCATTCTCTCTGCAGATCTACAAGGATGCAAATCCTGTTTTCAGAGATGTCCTGTTCATGACAATACCTTTGTTGAATAACTTTTCCAAATGATTCCCAACAAGAGGGAAAGCAAAACAATTTAAGTTGTTCAACTTAATTTGTTTTCAAATTTGCATTTATTGCCAGCCGCTGTGACTGTCAGGTGGAGAGTTTCAGGTACTTGAGAACACCAGCTTAGCAATTTTTCCTTCTTTTAAGAGACATGAAGTTTATTCCTCTGATCTGGTTCTATTTAATTTAAGCAGAATTTGTCTCCAGTGAGTAACGGATGTTTTGAATATCTTGCAATTAAAGTCAGTGTGTTTAAGCATATATTATATACTTCATTTATATTTAGACTGAAAGCTTCAGTTGCTTGTAAAGTGACAACACAGATTCTAGGTTTGAATAGCTGCATCATGGTTCATTTCAATCTATTTATCAGTTCTGTTCCCAGCAGACCTATCTTCCACCTCTTGATTTTTGATAAGTTTGGCAAGTTTTTTTTTTCTCATTCATGTATATATCAGCTACACATATTTATAAAAATACATTTATATGAGTAGATATATTTATATATATGTTTTCTATATTCACATTGAAAATCCAGGTACACTATACAAAATATTTAAAGGGCTTACAAATTTAGCACAAAGAGTGCCTTGTCACTTTCTGCCCTTACTGTAAGCTGTCGCTGCCAGTGGTCTATACAAATTTCTTCTCCAGAACAGAGCAGCTGTCCCAGCAATCATATGTTAAATAATGTCTACAAAACAATTACACTGGAAGCTGGTCAGACACCTTAACATGAGGGACACTCTTCTATTAGTGACCATTATTCAAATATCAGCCAGTGAGGATACTTAGGATACAAGGAATGAGTCAAATACAAATGGTTTTCACTTGCTGTTACACTCCAAAGATGTACACCATCCTTAAGCTAACTTCACATACACAGAAGAAAATTCAAAGAACAATTCCTATACAGTAAATGACTCGAAGATTCAAGCCCCAAAAGGTTGCTGGATGTTTGCCAAAACTTCAGCATGAAATTTTTAATTGCTTCTCATAAACCTTCTAATTTGTTATGAAGAGTGACTCGTGTGCCTACACATAAGTGACTGGTGCTATTTTAGGTAGTCTGCTGAGACATCCTCATGACAAGGGCAGCTATAACACAATGTTCAAGAGAATCGTGCCTTTCTGAAACTGTAGCTCATAAGCCCAGACAGGATAACTAGGACATCTAAAATGCCACTAGACAGGTATGTTTAAGCAACTGAATCCCACCTATAAGGCCTGTAAAACTTGTGGTTTCCTTTTGGAAATTAAAGGTTGTACAAAAATACATTTTTAATTCATCACTCAACTTTCAATGGTAAGACCTTGGATTCAAAAATTTCAAATACGAATTACATTATTTTCTTTCAGCAGTTAGCCACTAAGAGAAAAAGGGAAAAAAAAACCCATCTTTCAGCAAAAGATGCTAATTTCTTGCCCTTGTCCTGGCAACAGTTAGTATCTAACAGTTAAGTACAGCAGAAGAGAATTGAGCACCTAAAAGATGAAACTTGCCAGAAACTTTTTAAACTCTGGTGAAAAACAACTGTGGGCCAAAGAGTAGATGTTCAACATATCCTAGTATGATCAAAATTATCCTCACATGCCAGTGTATGAAAGGATAGTGCATACAGATATGTAAATATTTTTAAAAGAGTCCTCAAACTCTGTTATGTATATCAAAGGATGCACGGGAACAGAACACAATTACCTATGTAGAGGCTCTTACAGACTGACTTTAGCAGTGGTACAGTATGTATAGAGGATACATGAGCATAAGGGGTGAGGGAAGAGGGGGTGAACAGAAACATAATTTCCTAAAATGTTCCTTAAAACTTAAAAGAAAAGAAAGGGGGGTTAGAGGATGAGTTACACTACGTTGCACTACAAAAGCTGATTAACTGTTACGTGAGTATTTCTACTGTAAATGGTTAGTTCTGTCCATGAAAATTTTTTAAATCTTCACATTAAATAGAGTCTCAAATTACCTACAAAATGGCTTTTCTTTTACATCACTGTCCTGGTTTCAGCTGGCATAGAGTTAATTTTCTTCTTAGTAGCTGGTGCAGTGCTGTGTTTTGGATTTGGTGTGAGAATAATGTTGGTGGCACACTGATGGTTTTAGTTGTTGCTGGGTAATGTTTATACTAAGTCAAGGATTTTTCATTTTCACAGACCCTGCCAGTGAGATGGCTCAAGGGGCACAAGAAATTGGGAGGGGACACAGCCAGGGCAGGTGACCTGAACTAGCCAAAGGGATATTCCATACCATAGAACATCATACTCAGTACAGGAATTGAGGGGAGTTGGCTGGGGCCTGCCAGTCACTGCTCAGGGGCTGGCTGGGCATCAGCAGGTGGTAGGCAATTGTACTGTGCATCACTTCCCACCCCTCCCCGGCCTTACCTTTGAATTTTATTCCTCTCCCATTCTCTCCCTGTTATTATTATTATTATTATTATTATTAGTGGTGGTGGTGGTTTTGTTGTTGTTGGTTTTGTTATTATTATTATCTTTCAATTATTAAATTGTTCTTATCTCAATCCTTGACTTTTACCATTTTCCCCAATTATTCTTCCCATCTCATTGCGGGAGGCATGGAGTGAGCAAGGGGAGTGAGCAAGCAGCTGCATGGTACTTAGTTGCCAGCTGAGGTTAAACCACAAAGATCATCATCATAATGATTCACATTATGCACAGAGAAATGAAAGGTACAGCTGTTGCCCTGTGCTTTAAGGTTAGTAACATTAGGGGCTTTTCCTTTACAGCCCTGTAACCTTTAACTTGTAGCATTAAAGTCTGCTTTTGTCTTTCACTGACATACCCCAAGGCTGCTGTGGCAATACTTTCTTACCTTACACTCCCAAATGCTCTTGCCTTCATGGCCTTGCGTCATCAAATTGCAAGACTTTGATATGTTTCTGATGGGTTTCTTGTGGCAACAGATTATGACTGATTTTTAATTCACCCTTTATCCTCCTGCTCCTCTTTCACCTCTCACTTTGTAGCTTTTGCTCTATAACTTTATGGGCAGGAATATGTAGAGCTTAGTAGGTAACATTAGTAGATAATTATTATTTAAATAGCACAGAAGCAGTACCCAGAAATATTTGCACAGAACTTTGCAACATGTTAAATGAGTGCAATATCTGCACCTGATCTGTGTGCTGCAGTCAGCACCATCAACAGTAACATGTGAGAGAAACCAGCTGGGACACCAAGATGGTCCTTCTGTAACTGTATAGTCACTGTGGGAAGTGTTCAGGGGAATATCTGTACCACTGGAGAAAATTATGGGAAGAGGACTCTTGCCTGGAGATATCCCAGTCTCTTCCTTTCCAGCTGGCCACTAGTGTAGCTTTCTCTTCTCTTTGTCTCACTCTCTTTTTATTTTTATTTTTTAATTTTCAAATAATTTTCTTTTTTTTCATTACGAGTATGTATACTATCAGCTATGGACCTCACAGGTAAGCCTGTCTGCTCAGTCTTTGAGTAACACAGAGAATACTCCAGATTTTAAGAAGTCTTCTACAAAAATCAGTAGACTTGTATATAATATTCCTGATATATCTGCTACTTTTGCCCACATTTGGGCAATGAAACTGTTTGTCTATGTGGCCAAGCCAGAAGGAAAGTAATTATGAAAATTCAATATTAAATATACTTCTATATTCTCTGAAAAAAAGGCATATTTGAATTGACAGAGTGGAACAGTTTGATTTAAAAGTGCTCAGGCATTTGTTATTACTTCAAAAATTGACCCAAATTTTCAGTTTCTGTGTAGTAGAGATCCCAAAAGAACATACCTAAAGCTGATCCAACTGAACCTGTTCAAACAACATCAATATTGCCCAGCAGACGATGACAAGAATTAGGGATTTCTCAGTAATCTGTCAGGAAACTAAAGCTTTCTTTACAGAAATACAGAAATCCAACCAGAGAAGCAACATCCTAACAGTGTTATCACATCTCTCAAATAATTAAAAATGTTCAAGATTTTTTAGATAAATAGTTTGAGGAAACACAGAAGCACAAACACTGCAGCCAAACATCAGAAATGCTTTCAACTTAACTATCTAAATCTGACAATGCAAAAACATGTTGTTGGATTTTATATTCATATGGAATCAAAGGTAGAAGTTCGCTGATTCCCTTAATTGCCTTCCATACGTATGACAAACGTGAGCCCTCTTCTGTCCCATGTGTGAGAGTTCTTGATAGAGACCAGCAAGCGCTCCATATTGACCTCTGTCTCATTGGAAAGAAACTAGAATTAACACCAGCTGAATAAAACTTAGAGGAATGAAAACTATTCTGATACCTAAAAGTTCTTTCTGTTATTTTACCCTTTTCATAAATTACGCTCAAAGAGTTAATTGTGTTGAAATAAACATTAGCATAACACCTAAGGATATAATTTTTTACCTGGCTATGGAGTGCTGGCAGCATAGATACTGAACCTAAACTGTAGAATAACTCATTAGGAAATATGCAATAGCTGTGGCAAGATTTACTGTAAGTATGCTTGAAGTGTTTTTAAAAATTAATATTATGCTGCTATGCTTGGCTTAATTAGTTTTCTTCTTCATTTACAAAGCATATCTGTCTGGTTTATGAACTTAGTCTCTATTCCCCATTCTTGAAAGCCTGTTTAATTAAAGTTTTAACTACTGTATAAGCTTTAGAAACAGTAGAATGACTTTTATTACTAGAAATCTACATCCTTATTTTAAATATGATCAAACCTACATATACTTTATCTGAAATATGACAAGACATGCTCAATAATACTCCTGAAAAGACACATGATTCTGCTACTTTTAATTACACGTTATCCATTTCCACAATATTGCATGCAGGCAATTTTGGATTTTGTACAGAAAGTTGCACTAGTAGTGGAACTGTGATTAATTTACCCAGTCACCAAGTCAGCCCTCTGAAATCCATTAAAGGTCACCTTTCTTTTTTAGGTACGTACCTATTTCTAATCTGTTCATTGATTTCCTCATTCATTATTCTATTCTATCTCTTTTAGAGGTCCATCACTTATTATACTCCCACCTCTACTTGTAGGGCACTATGCTTTGATTTTCAATTATAGCAAATCCTATCACAATCATTTTCAGCATTTATCACTTGCTCCCCTTCATGCTATAATAAATGTTTAAATACTAATTTATTTTTGCTATATATACAAAATTGAAACCCAGTCATTAGAAATGCTATACCTGAAGTTCTAGAAATACATGATATACAGTTTATCATAACATATTTTTGGCTGCATATTAAAAAGCTTGTGGCATAATGGTCAGTGAGCAGAAATTATTTGTGCAATCACTGCCAACAGACTAAAGTAAAGCAGAAAATATTTTTGGCTCCCCCATGCACAGATGCTGGAGACCCTGCTTAATGACTTGTTACCCATTATACCCAAAATACACTACAGTTTCATCACACAATTTACTCCACAGAAGCAGAATGTCAACAATAGTCAGTCTGATAATAATGAAAAAAGATAATAGTCATTTTCCCTCTTATTCTCATTTGAATCTCATAAGTACTGGGGTGATCAATTTCAAAACCTTATTAGTTCTGCTGCTGTGAACTATTCAGGACCTCATTTCAAGATCAGTTTGCAGCACAAAACTATGAAGGTAATCTTTTTAAATGAACAATTTACAATTAATATTTCTGCCAACATATATTTGCAAGTTTTACGTAATAGCAAACACAGTAATTTCAGATTTTTTGAATTAAAACAAGGGCAATTATTGCATATGGCTGACCAACAGTGCTATAAGATATGCACTGGTACGAAAAAACTTTGTCAAGCTGTAAATCCAGTGAAGAAAAAAAAATAAACAAATGGAAAACTTTACACTATTTTACTAAAAAAAAAAATAAAAAGATATAAAGCATCATCAGTTCATTCTGTGTAGAATTCTGTATTCATTACTCCACTCAATAGAAAAATATGAAATGTACAAAATGAATTATAAGTCTTTAAAGAGGTGTAATATTTTGTATTCTTTACATATGTTCTTACAACAAAAAATGTTTTCTTTACATATGCTCTTATCCCAAGAAATGTTTTAACCAGATTTTTATTTAGACTAAATTGGCCTATTTCCCTTAACATTAACAAAGCTAAGATGGTTCATACCAGCTGAGACTCTGATCTTATGAGAGAGTATGTTCAGATCATCACAAATGGCAGTGTTGATGCATTTTAAGAAGTTATTGTGCTTCAGCTGGAGTTGGTAAGCAGACATGTGGTCCCTGTCAGCTCATTGCAATGCCAAGTACATGGTGTTCACTCAAGCTGCCTTCAGCAGTTCCAAAAGGGAGCCCAGAGGAAAGCATTGGAAAGATGAGCATTTAGGAAGAACACTTTGGAGAGGAGCTATGCTATTTTTGTATACAGTATCAAAAGTGATTCAACTGCAGTTGTTTCCCTACATATGAGTGGAGATGGAAATTAATCTTCATTAGACTGGAGCAGTATCATGCATGTAGTCAGCTTAAATGAAGCACATGAGGGAGCAGTATCTCCAGCTGCGGGGGACAGAAGGAAGGGGTGGGGTGGGGGAAGAGAGTGTGAATGAATATGTGTGTGTGTGTGCATGCGTGCACACTAAAGCAGTACCTTTTAAAAACCACCAATTCCGTAATTTGTAATTACCCTATCACTACTCGATTTGAAATGAACAGAACGTCTGCTTAATTCTTCCTTCAAAGGAGACAAAGGAATTCAGACCAAAAACCAAACAAAACAACCCCCCCCCAAAAAACACCAAAAAAACCCAAAAATAACAAAACCAAACAAAAAGTCATTATTTGGGACTCTGCAACCATGATAATGATCCAGATAATGAAACAACCCCATACTGAGTCTAGTTCACAAGATAATTTTCTACTCATTATTGGTAGGTGAATACTATCCTTTCACTGTGTCACTGGCTGAGTTCAGCACCCTAGATATATTCAAGCAAGACAGAGAGGACTTTTGCACTGCTGTAAAATGAAATAACCCATAAGATTCATTTACAATATTCAGAGTAGACTCTTCTGTTTAAGCGTGTTTTCCCTCAATTTGCAAACATAAAAATATCCTTGATCCTAATACTGCACAAGCTAATAAAAATTATCCTTTTGATTTACAGGAGGCAAGTGCGTGCATGAATTACCAGGTTCTGAACCTTGTTTGCCTTCCAGCACACTTAGAAAAATCTGCTGCTGAAAAATACATGAACTTGTTGTTCATTTTCTAGGATGAGGAACCCAGGGAGTTCAGTTAATGGCTGTTCCACAAACCTCTTATGTGAGCATAAGCCTACAACAACCGCTTTCATACTGACTTCCTCTTCTATAAAATGGGTTTTAATACTATCTCCTGCCTCCTACCCCCATCTTTGGTCTTGTCACACTGAGCTTTTAATTTAGTATATACAGATGAGCATCAGAGTTGCAATGGAGCTCAAATTCTATCCAGAAAGTACTTAAGCAGACGTTCAAATGTTGAGAAGATGAAGCCCTGAACTGCTCAGGACAGACCGTTTTTACTAAAAACACCCTTTATTCTAATGCCTAAGTATGGATTTGAGTCCCAAATTTCAGACCACGAATGACATTTGTATTCGTAGCTTAGAAAGCAAAGGGGAAATAACTTGTGGAAATCAAAATAAATGAAAGCATTTTATTAACTATTGCATTTTCTAAGTGTTAGTGCATTTTACTCACTGCTCACTTTTTTAAAATCTTCATAAAGACAATCTATTGAGCTTCCCATTGAGATGATTATACTTGTATGCATGTCTTTTCTAACCATCTGATGTCTTGGCAGCAAATCAACTTTCAGCGAAACAGAAATCAAATGTATTTCTTTAAAGAAAAATGCCTACAAAAGACATGCTCTCTTAAGCCAGATTAATACACGGTACTTGTTTAAGCTTCTAACAAAGAAAACATTCCTCTAAAAGATGCAACACATTTGAAAATTAATATTTGAGATTATAGAATCATATGATAATTCAGGCTGGAAGGTCCCTCAGGAGGTTTCTAGTTCAACCTTCTGCCCAAACCAGGGTTAGCTACAAGATAAGGTAAGGTTGTTGAGGGCTTTATCCAGTCATGTCTTGAACACCTCCAAGGATGGAGACCACACCTTCTCCAGCAACTGACCCACTGCCTGACCTCATGGAGAAAATGCTTCTCTTATCCAATCTGAACCTCTCAAGTTATGCCCATTGCACCACTATGCCTGGCTCCACCTTCTTGCTAACCTCCCCACAGGTACTGGGGGATTGCTTTAGGTGACCCCAGAGCCTTCTCTTCTCCAGGCTGAGCAGTCCCATCTCCCCAGTCTCTCCTGACAGGGCAAGTGCTGCAGCCCCTGACCAGCCTGAAGGCTTGAGGCCCTTTGCTGGATTTGTTCCAGATTACCAATGTCCTTCCTGCCCAAATCTGGACACAGAAGTCTATGTGTGGTCTATGACACAAAGGTATTTTTCTCTTCCTGAAACAGCATTTGTGTATATCACAGCCCTGTTCATAATGTTTGTGTTTAAAACCTATCAAAAGGCCTCAACATCCTAGAAGATAATTTCATAGAAAATAAAAATCTGCCTATTAGTAGTATTATCTGCTCTAACATTGGTCTCTGCTTAGCGTCCAGCACACGGAAACCAGTCAGGGGAAGCAAACTGGTGATCATAACTCTGCTGGATATTTGCACATTTGAAACATCACAATTGACCAATGGCATAAAACAGCAAAAGTTACATGCTCTCAGCTGCTGGTGTGAGCACAGTCCAGACAGGCCATGATACTTCAACAGTACTTTTCCCATCTCTTCCAGATTTTTGTTCTCCATTCTTGTAGTTTTCAAGGCTAAAGACAAAGTGCTTGTCTGCCTCTTTTCTCTTAATTCTATAACACATATGACCACAAGACAGAATGGTACTTCACACAGCTACAGCTAATGCTGGCAATAAGTGTCTGCAGATACACTTTCTGCATATACTGAAGTATACTTCACAATAACCATGGCTGCATAACTACAGGGATTTATTGAAAGCTATGAGAAATGTTACTCCAAGGTGCCTACAGAGCATTTAAAAGACTCCCCCACTGTTTACTACTTTGGCAGATTAAAATAGTCTTTGAGCACTACTGAGACCTGTTATGCGCAGTGTTCACAGATACGCTATCTTAAAAGAGATGCTGCTTTTCACATTTTAAAGCGCTGCTCCTCTAATTAAACAAAACCAAAAACAAACAAAAAGCCCAAAACAAAAAAGAGGAAGAAAAAAGGAAGAAATAATAAAAAACCCCTTTCTCCCTGTTATAAATGCAGCTGTCATTTGTGGCTTGATTCAGACACACAGTAATGGAGAGTAGCTGACTATATATTGCAATTGCAATTGCATACTCAATTTTTAGTACTTTTGGGTTTAGTCTGAATAGTAACTCTGAAAACTCACGTTATTGATGGTCTCTTTTTTATTGTCTCATAGTGTTGTCCAAATCAAACCTCCTTACTTCAGAGGTAATAGGATATGTTGTTTCTTTTATCTATAAGCTAACACTGCAAATTCTGTACAATCTCAGAGAATCATATTACCCTGGGTTTTTTCCTTTAATATTAAGAGTTCCAGAGGTCACACTGGCTCTGCATTGTAACTCCATTACTTTCAGTGAATTTTGACAAATGAAACCAACTGAAATATCGAAGAAATGGTATTGATGATATACACAATATTTTAGCAATTTTACTGCTGCTATCTACTGTTAGGAAGAATATATGTCTTTAAAATGTTACGGACATTAAAGGAATGAATTCCTTATTGAGTGGAACAATGAGTAAATATGGCTATAATATTAACACTCACACTTTCCAATGTGAAAAAAAAAGTAAAAAATTATTCTGGAAAACTATGTCTTTCTATTTTTTGTATGTTCATATATTGTGCCTTTGTGAAAAATTATTTTACCTTTTATTTTCTGAAAACAAAAGATAGCACATTTGTACATTTTTCTCCTGAACTTGAACTTTCTGTTCTTATTCTTTCTATCTCTTCATGCATTTTCCTCAACTATTACAACCAAAATCTAATGCAAAGCAAAAACATTTCTCCGTATTTTATAATAGTATGAAGAATGCCAAATTTTAGAAATCCAGCTTTGCAGGTCTTCATTACTGGGCCTAAAGATCTATAGAAACTTAGAAATTCATTATGGATACAGAAAAACTCTTCATCTTGGGTTTGTCAGATAGTTTTTATAGCTCAAAGATGCTGTACCAATATATATTCCCATCATTTGCATTTACAGAAATGGAGTCCAGTCATGCAAGGACTCTGCATATGGAAATGGAGTCAAAATCAATGCAAACTCCATTTAGGATACTTGAAAGGATACAATCAATGCTGGGGAGCCATGACAGAGCAGTATAGCTGGAACATAATAAAAGCTTTCTTTGGCTTAAAAAAAAATCCTGCCTGTACCTAACAATAAGCACTTCAAAAAAAATCCTGTCTGTACCTAACAATAAGCACTTCAAAATAAACTGCATAAAACCTACGAGATATGCATGCTGTACACATGGCCACAAAACAAAAATATTTTGGAAGGCAAAGAGTTTTTAATCTAAGGGGCAGTTTGACTGCTACTACATCCTTTAGATACATAAAGTACAAAGACACAACAATAGGAGACCTGCAATTAGTCAAAAGGAAAGATCTTCTAAAATCTGTAATCTGAGGACAATGCTGCATCTCCATAGAGCACAACCAGTTCTCATTTTTGTCAGTTCTGATGGCAATCTTCCCAGTGCGGATCCTCACACTCACAGATCTATACTCACAACCCAAAGAAAGAGACAGTGAGCTTTGTGGAAGAAGGGAATAGGATACAGCCACAAACATACCCCATGTATCATGATCAACTGTGATTCCTAGCCTTTTGATGTCTTCTACTGATAATCCATTTTTTCTATTCCAACATTGAGCCAGTGCAAGCAGTACCTTACCACATCACCAGTACCTCAGAATAATTACCAGAGGTCTTTGTGTGTATGTCAGGATGGAAAGGAAACAAGATGACTCTTGCTACAGCACTAGTGAACATAGAATTATTTCTCTGTGATTAAATGGTGAAGGCCTGGATGATGGAGAGAGGCTTGGCAATAACAACTGCCAGCTCACTCAACACTTGGGGGTGCATCCCATCAGGGCCCATGGATTTGTGGGTGTCAGGTTTGCTTAAGTGATCTCTAACATGATCCTCCTCGACCAAAGGGAAGTCTGCTTTCTACAGACTTCCTCTCTTGCCTCCAGGGTCTGGGACTCCTGAGGGCTGGCCTTAACAGCAAAGACTGAGGCAAAGAAGGCATTCAGTAGCTCCACCTTCTCTGTGTCCTTCGTCACCAGGGCACCAACCTCATGCAGCAGCAGCCCCCATTTTCCCTGGTCTTTCTACTCCTACTGATCTCCTTGAAGAAGGCCTTCTTGTTGTCCTTGACATGCCTCACCAGATTTAATTCCAAACAGACCTTAGCCTTCCTTGTCACCTCCCTGCATGCTTTGACAGCACACCTGTATTCCTCCCAAGTGGCCTGTCCCTTTTCCCACGTCCTGTAAAATTCCTCCTTCTGGGTTTTTTTTTGGCCAGAATTTTGCCAGAAGCTCCTTGCTCATCCATGCCTATCTCCTGCCTTCTTTGCATAATTTTTTACTCATGGGGATGCATCACTCTTGAGCTTGGAGGAACTGATGTTTGAATATTAGCCAGCTCCCTTGGACTCCCCTGCCTTCTAGAGCCCTGACAGATGGGATGCCTCCAAGCAGGTCCTTGAAGAGGCCAAATTTAGCTCTCCTGAAACCCAGGGTTGCAATCCTACTTATTGCCCTGCTCCCTCAACACAGGATCTTCACCTCCAGCATCTCATGGTCACTGCAGCCAAGGCTGCCACCAACATTCATATTCCCAACCAGTCCTTCTTTGTTTGTTAGTTCAAGGTACAACAGCAACCTTGCCTCACTGGCTCCTCCATCAGCTGTGTCAAAAACTTATCATCAGTCTCTGCAGGAACCTCCTGGACCATGTGTGCCTGGCTGTGTTGTCTTTCCAGCAGCTATCAGGGTGGTTGAAGTCCCCCATGAAAACTAGGGCCTGTGATCGTGAGGCCACCTCCAGCTCTCTGTAGAAGGCCTCATCAACTTGCTCTTCCTGATCAGGTGGCCTGTAGTAAACATCCACAATGTGTCACCCATTTTAGCCTGTGCCTGAACCCTCACCCATAAGCTCTCAGCTCCTTCTTCACCCACCCATAGGCAGAGCTCGATGCATGATACATTCCACTTGCTCTCTCACATAAACAGCAACTCGACCACCTTGCCTTGCTGGCTTGTCTTTCCTAAAAAGTACAAAGCCATCCAAGACAGCATTCCAGTCATGCAAGCTATCCCACCATGTCTCTGCAATCGTAATGAGATTGTGGCCCTGTGACCACACATGGATCGTTAACACTTGCTGTGTATCCCCCACACTGCATGCCTTGGTGTACAGGTATTTCAGAGAGGCAACAGAGCGTGCAGTTTTCCCAAAAGGGGCCAAAAGGATCCACCACAGCCACACGCACCCTGGAGGTGGTCGGCCTTCTGGTTTGTATCTTGAGAGGCAGCTGTGGAAGATTTGTTGCCACTGCTGTTGGCCTGGCTTATTCCCCAGTTGGATGTGATGGTGTTAGCGTCGTGACTTTGGACATCCCTCACCCCCCAGCCAATTCCTTCAGTTAAAACCAGGGGTCCTCAAACTACGGCCTGCGGGCTGGATACAGCCCCCAGGGTCCTCAATCCGGCCCCCGGTATTTACAGACCCCCCTGCCGGGATTGGGGCGGGAAACCAAAAAGCCGCAGGTGACTGCCTGCCACTGCATCCGCACGCCGGCCCCCTGGTTAAAAAGTTTGAGGACACCTGGTTTAAAGCCTGCCTCACCAAGCTGGCCAGCCTGCTGCCAAAGATTCCCTTGTCTCTTCTAGGCAGGTGGATCCCATTCCTCCCTAACGGGCTACAGTCGGCATAGAATGACCAGTTGACATAGAAGCCAAAACCCTCACAAGGGCACCATCTATGAAGCCAGAAGCTGATTTGCATTACGCATCTACTTCTGACTGCACCCTTTCCTCCTGCTGGTAAAATGGAAGACAAGATAACTTGGGCACCGACATTTTTCACTAGCATCACCAGGGCTCTATAGTCTTCCTTGATTCCGCCCCGGTTCTGGTTTGCAGTGCCATTCGTGCCCCGGTGCAGCAGCCGCAGCAGGCAGCCGTCTGTGCTCCTGACGAGTTGTGGCCTCCCTCGGCCGCACCTTCGGAAGGCAGCACCGCTCTCAGGCCGGGCCGGCAGCTGGGCGCAGAAGCAGCGGCTGCAGCCGAGGCGAGTGCCCGGCGCTGCGGCAGAGCCCCGCGGCGCTGCCCGGGGCCGCGGGCACACACGCCCGGTGCGGGGCGCTCCCCGCGGCCTCCCGCGCCCGCCAAGTGCCGCCCCGCGGCCCGGGCCCGGCGCTGCCGCGGGCCCCCGACACCCGCCGCGGTCCGGCCGGGCCCGCCAGAGCTGCCGGCCGCGGTGGGGCTCCGCGCTCGGCCCCGCGGGTCCTGGTGCGCCCCGGCCCTCGGCCCGGCCCGCCGCCGCTGCCTCCTCGCCTACTGAGAGAGGCAAGTTTAAACTCAGTTTTGGTTCACTTTGCATAAATCTTCATTTCTTTGCGTTACTGAATCGTACCATAACTCATCTGTGATAGATTACTATAGATTTTTTTAATTTCCACCACTGCATTTAAGATAAATGAGTTTTTATAAGTTTAATTTCAAGTTATTCAAAGTGTTTTATAACACCAATATTAATTTTTAACAGACTGGATTATATTGACTTTTAAAATAAGGCTTCCTTTGGAAGAACTATCATGTAAACAGTCTTCAGGAACCACTGTAATAATTTCCTACTTAAAGTTAATTCTCCTGTGAATCCATGGAAGACAAAAGAAAGGCTGATCGATGGGAGCTATGCTTTGCAATATTGTCTATATACAAGCTGACCTATAGATTCATTCTCAAGGGCTAAATGGTGATTTTCTGTCTATTCTTGAAATTGTTCTGAAGAGGAAGCTCTACTAGCTTATCCAAATTAAATTATCTGTTACAGGTCTGTGGCATGTACTATATGCTCCTGGGGATTTACAGAACACTACTGAACGCACTTCACCAGGACTACCAACTGACTGGAAACCAGAACAGAAAATCAAAGTGCCAGAATTCTTATGCAGTAAGTCTGTAGCATTTTTCAGTCCCTCAAAGCATATTTCAAAAGGTGAAGTACTATGTAGCCCATAACACCTGATTACCTGAAAAATACAAAATGAAAGGTCAAAACGGACCCATTGCAGATCTCTTAACTACATTCCTCTTCAAAAACTAGAAGACAGACATTATTCTTTGCAAAATGTACCTTTTTAAAACTTATTTAATGCTTTTAGAAAGGAAGAACTGAAAAACAGATTTTTTCTGCCATGACACCTCAACTCAGGTCAAAATACAAAGAACCTTTCCTACAGTACTGATGGCTCTGCCTACTCGATCTTTCATTACTTTTGGTAATTAACAAATAGTAAAATGCTAACTAACTTATTTTAATTGATAATATGAGAAAACACAGTATTCTTGTGACAAATTATCCCTAATCAGGCACCAAATAGATAAATACAGGTAATTCATTCATCTATGAAAGCATAATTACAGACTCACAGATCATATTGTCTTATTACCTATCTCATGGAGCACTACATGAAAATACCTTCCAAATCACAGTTATTTGGAATCCTTTCTTTACATTGGGGACTGGAAGACTCACCATTGAAAGTGTGTATTAATTAATTCTGTCACATGACACCAAGCAAAATTTGCAGAGCAACAGATAGGCTTTGTACATTGCACTGACCTTCCACATAAAATGTCCCACAAAACACAACTCTCTGTATAACCACTACCTCTGCAAAACCATTGTACCCACAAACAGCCCCATATGTGCTAGGGCCCCAACATATCTAACTGATGATTCCCATTTTTCTGTACCTTGGAACTGAAACAACTGCTCTGTAGTGAGACTAGATGTTTTCTCAGCAAGAAGGAATTCTGGTTGATTACTGGAGCAGCAAAAGGCTTAAAGAAGTGCCTGTTTTTTTAGCATACAGGCATATATATATACTCCCTTTCAAAGACTTGATATTAGGAACGAGGACGTTCAAATATTCCTCCAAGGTCAGTATGTATTAGTTGTGCATCATGTTTCACCCATACCAAAAAAGAGTCAGAACAAGAGGGAAAAGTCCCATACTTTCAGATACATTTTTGTACATTGTCCTTGTTACTTTTAGTTTCATTCACAGCATCATTGCATGCAGATCAGGAATAATTCAGTATATAAAAATATATAGATACAAAATCTTAAGATATAAAACACAATTCTTTTTGGTTTGTAATAAAGAATCTCTTCAGACATCAAATAGGAATCAAAATCTATTTATGTTTTCTATACATGTTTTCAGTTACCCGTTGTCTGTTTCACTCACAAATATCCTACTTACATACCTGCTTGCAGTATCACAACAAAAATAACACATTTTAGAACAACCTTGCCAGCTTTGCTGTTTTATCTTATTATCTAAGCTTTTGCTTTACCCTAGTGCTATGAAGAGCAGCAAGTATTACTTACATTTATGTAATGTACAAATACGTAATAAAAACTTAATAAGTTATAGTAGTCTGATAATTTATTCTTTAGCTAAAAACTAGTTTCTACAGTTAAAGCAAACAGCCGTGGGACAATTTTCATGCATTTAAATAGAAAAAATGCCCATCTGAATTACTGAGATTAATATTTCTATCAATAAATTAATCTAACCTCTTTTACCACAGACAAATGAGGATCATTGTAGAATGTCTCTCTCACTTTTGTGTCCATGAGTGATTCACTAACCTACAGGCTCATCAGTATTCTGCTAACAATCTGAGAGCTATTACGCCCCATACCTTTGTCCATTTGGCCAAGAACACCCACAGAAGTTAATGAAAACTTCAGAGTCTTAAGGCATTTGAATGTACAGCATAATTAATTTCCTACATCTGGAGTTTAATTTATTAAATGTCTTGTATTATTAAAAACGATATTCAGTTTCAAAAATTCAGACAACTATGTGAATATTATAGAACAGTGAAAAGTAACACTTGAAATTGCCTTATATTGCGATCTCTTTCTGACATTACTACAGAAATGAATGAGGAATACTGAATCATGAACACACCAGTTTTATACTTATATGAATTACAGCACTAATATCAACTACATCAAGGAATAAGTACCTTCTTAGGGATGTAGGTCTATAAAAGGCATCACTCAGTAATGCACACTACCCCTGTTTTTAGTTCTTTAAAGTGATAGCTAGTTTTAGCTGTAATGTCCATAGGTTTTGACATCAAATTATCTTCTTAGTGTGTGTTATTTCAGATATTTTGCTTCAACAGACATATTCCAAGCACCCAAAAGCCCACCAGTGCTGCTATTCACTAGGACTCATTGAGATCACACTCAAATACTTGATTTGAATTGCAGCTGCCAAGTACTTGTTAAGTATTCACCACACCAGTGCAAGAGTTATTATCTAAATGAATTGAGTCTCAGTCTGCCATATTGTCTGAGAGCTCCCAGGGTCATTCATATTATAGTGTGGGAAACTAGGGATATACACTTCCAGCTCTATGCCAATTGTATTCTGTACCTGGGAAAAAGAAACCTTTTCAAACAAGCATTTTCATCAAAATAATACTGTTCTCACAAAAACTTTTGATTTACATCTACTAGTAATTTATTTCCACCTAGCCCCAGTAGGAAGGTCTATCTGTCAGAGTAAACCAAGTCTTGAAGTACTCTAGAGTCTACTCTTGCTACACATTTTTTTTCTGATAGAATAATTTACTCCATATCAGTTCCAGCGTATTCCCTATAGACTCCTACACACTGCAGTGAAGACAGTAGTCTGTGAGGGTTCTTTGCCTCAAAAATAAAATAAAATAAATTAATCCCCTAAAAAAAATGAAACAAACAAACTTTAAAAACCACCCTACTTTTATTTACCAACCACAGTATGAAACAGCAGCTGGAGTCTCTAACTGAAAAATCACAGCCATATAATCTTATTGAACAAATGCTGTACAATTACCTGCCTTGACGTGTGGCAGAGATATTCTAAGAAACAAGTATTATTTGCACCCATGTACCTTTCATGAGAGAATGAGCAGTTTTGTGTAGCATTTCTCCTCTCATTAAAAAAGAGACAGGTACAATGCTGACATCCCTGTTAAGAACAGATAGAAAGAAAATACCAGAAAGTTCTCGTTGTCTAGGATACTGATTTAAAATCCACTGAAAAGCTGCACTATTCCTATAAAGACTTAGAGACTAAGGCTTAAAATACTTACTTGATAATGTCTCCTTCAAGAGCAATCACTCGTTTAATGATCTTCTGTTCAGGGTTTCTAGGAGACCTGAGACAGGGAATAAGGTTATACAATCAGTAATGTTCCTGTTGTTTTAAGAAAATGAAAAGAAATTCCACAAAGAAATAGACACTATTAAAAGTCATTAGGAGATTCCATGTTCTCCTTGATATAGCATCAATCACGATGTTCCACACTGACGTGAAGCTACTGTAATCATTCCTATTGCAAACCATCACTGAAAAGTAAATGCTGAAAAATGGACCGGCTTACAGACACCACAATAATCAACATACCTTTTATCATGAAAATTACACTCTACAACATTAAAAGTAGAACGTCCCACTACCAGTGAAGAGGGTACTTTTGCAAATAGATTAACATATGGAAACCTGAATTTCCCATCATATTGTGTTCAAACATTCATGTCATTCACTCACTTTGGGAAAAAAAAAATGCTCCCTATGTTATATTCATATATCAATCACTAATTTAGGTAAAACTTGCCTAGGAAATTATGGAAGTTTAAAAAAAGTTGTAAAATTTTCTGAAGGTTTCATCCTTATCCAGAGCTTCTTAATGAAATAACATGTTTTCACTTCAAGTTATTTTCTGATAAGCATGTTTTATTGAGTGGATTCTGATCATGCATTATGTAGTATTATGAGAAACCAAAGCTGAACTCGCATGCCCGGCCTGAATACTCCAACTGGCTGTATGTATATTAATAGACAGGACAATCAGAAAACAAATAGTTTTGACAGGTTAATGTAGACATATGTGCACCACAAGATTTCTTTCTTTTCTATATACTTTACCTTTTTTTTTTTTTTTTTCAATTTTTCACTTTTAATTATTTAACTATGCAAATTTAGTAGAGTGTTTTCATGTTACTTAAAAAAATCTTTCTATCTGCTGCTTTTATATAAGAAAGTCAGTGAAGGAACAAATCATTTTGACTTTCCGCTGATGTTTAGGTTCTGTCTATTAGACTCCAAGTACAGCCTGCTAGACATGAAGTTGCAAGAGCTTTATATTACAGTTTTCACGCCTAAATACATTGGCCATGACACCCTTACAATAGACCAGTACCTTTAAGCTCATCTCTAGTCAACTGATAGCACACTAAGATTACATGTCCTTAAAAAGCAAAGCTGAGATGAATCTGGATGAAAAACTTGCTCACACTGCTGCATGACTAAAGGCATTTGCAGTTCACTTTCAGTTCCAAAAGCTAAAAAGAAAAATATTTTCAGACTTTTCAATTTATTTTTTTTTATAGGAAGTGAAAAAAGTATTCCAAACATTTGAAAAGTGATTTGGATTTTTTTGTGTGTGTCAATATATTTGAGACATACTTCTATTTCAATGTAATGATACAAAATTCGAGAAGCATAATTTTGAATTGCAAAATACCAAATAGTTTCACTTTACATTTTACCAAGCCTGAAAATCCTATTTTTACAAAGCAGTGTGGAGCTGTGGACATCAATAAGGACCATACTTTTATTCCCTAGTCATCACTGGAATTTTCAAATCATGATATAATTTATGATAATATTTTATTTAGCATTAATTTTACCCAAAGATTTGTATATTTCAGCTCAGTCTTATCTTTCATGTTCTTTATCAGGCTGAGAATACACACTTTAGTAGTATTCTATTTGTCAGTCTTGGGAGGAATTAATCAAGTTTTAGATGCTGATTTAAAGATACAGAGTATCCACAGTGCTTTCTGATGCTGCACCCTAGCAGGCTTCAATTCACACTCAATTGAGCACTGACCACCTCTTATTCTGAATCAGAGCAGTCTAAGTAAAGACAGCACACTTTTATTATTACAAACTATTATAAATTTAAAATATTTGCAAAAAATACTTCTAATTTATTTAAATTTTTATTCATGTAGGCTCAGATTGCAGTATTTTCATGTAAAAATTAAGTAATGGAAATAATACATAAAGTATGTGATGAACCGTGCATTTCTTAAAGACTGAATGAAAATAAATTTTAAGTTTGTTCTTTCAAAATTCTGTTCTGGTTTAACACCTTACTTTCAAAGGTTCTTTGAAATTTCTCATGTAAGCATTTTCACTTGATTAGTACATATATACTGTACTGTAATTACTGACCTCTCACTTAATTTTACTTCCTTTGGAAAAAAATTACTAAAACCAGTAATAGTTTAGTCCTGCTCTGTCACTGATATCTGGGTGAGGTAACAAGCAATAATCTTTGAAATTGCAAGTCATTCAAAACAGAAGGGAATAGAAACTGTTTTACCTGTTTGCACCTCTCCTAAAGTATGCTGTACTTTTTCATTCTCCTTATATAAAAGCTCGTATTCAGGCATGTTCCTTTCAAGTGATATTGTGTGGGAAGAGATGAGATTTCTTACACACAGTGAACATATTTTGTCTCCCAAAGATGGCACTCAGAAGATATAAATACCATTAATATGAATTAATATGATTTAATACCAACTATCTGTACATTTACCAACCAGATCCATATCTGATGTTTCATAGGGAAGTCACCATTCCTTGACCATTTTCTAAATCAGCCTCCCAAAAAGTTAAGCTTACATTTTCCTCAGTAAAATATTTCCTGATCTACATGCAACCGTTTTTTACTAGGCATGAATTAGGGACAGCACTGTGAATAGAAACAGTCAAATTTACTATGAAAATCTCAAGCTCATTACAAATATTAATGCACAAGTAGCTGTCAGCAGCACATCAGCAATGCACTGGGAAAACCACCTCTGGCAAATAAATCCACTTCTTAAATGCAGATTCAGTTCTACTCCACTTACAGCCACTTTTCCTTTTCCATGAAGAAAAGTGGAAAACAGGCAAGTCTAGCAGTGTGTCCCTCAAACCATCAAATTTGAAGATAACTCGTTGTTGCCAGTTTCTCTTTAAACAGCGGTATTCTTTGTTCAAGCACTTCAGGAAAATGACCGCTATATGATATAAAAAGAAAGTAATGGCCTGTGTAGCATCCAAGGCTGATAAATATTTTTTAGTTCATCTGTCAAAACAATTATTTGAACTTCGCCTACAGGTCACCTGAGAGCTAGCTGCAATTAATAGGACAAAAGACCAACATATTCTCTGAAACACCTTCTGACAATGGGACAATCCACTTGGCCTTAGTAACAATCTGTGGTTTGTTCCAAACTTTAAGCTTATGCACACTGCAATGCAGAAATCTCAGGCTCATGCACAAAGACATGAATCATGACACCGAAACCCAGATTCAGAGTTTTAAGATAAACAATTTACCAAGGGAAAATTAGACTTTTGGTATGTATTTGTTTGTGGTTTTCCAGATGCAGTCTTAGCGACTCAGCATAAAGAACCTGCCACAATTAGCTTCTGGTAATAAACCCAGTTCCTTCTCCTAAACCAATGTTCGTCTTACTGTGTATTGACTTTCAGCTGTATAGTCCTCATCCACACCCAGCTTTCATTAAAAACTAACGCACAATTCCACCACAGTAAAAACAGATAAACAAATGCTCATGCCATCAGGACATCACTAATTTTGGATTAAAGCCTCTCAAATTTGGTCATTTGTTTGAAAAGGGATTAAGACAGAAAGGTTAAGTAAATGTGAAGGTAGATCACCCCTGAGGGTGACCAGAGCAGATTCACATTCCTTACTCACCCAGAGCAAGTACCTCAAAATGCAGTATTCTGACCTCCAGCCTACACACTATTCTGGGGCAGGTATCCCTCTAACTATCCAATCGATAGTGCTGAAAAAAAAATATGCAGAATACATAGGAACCCTGCCTCTCCCTACACACACATTTAGTCCTAAAGTTAAAAGATATGCATTAGCAGAAGAGCTGTAAAGAGTTCAGTTTCCTTTATTTAAATGCTTTTTAGAGCTGAAGACACTGCATATCATCATGGAGAGAAAATATTGATTAGGATGAAGACTGGCTAGATATCTTCATCTGGGTTTTATCAGTGATGTATCCCCAAAACCACAGTTTGAAAGAAACTAGTAATTGACAAATTCATAAGAAAAGGTAACTTCTTGAGGAGGGATAGAATAGTGGAATCTCTGTTAGAAAGTGACACTGGGTTCTATTTCAGGAGAGCACTCTGTTAGAAAGTGACACTGGGTTCTATTTCAGGAGAGCACTGACAACTTTTCCTACTTACTACCTCAATATTGCTTCTCCAATAAAAATGAAACATTTATTTATGTTTTTATTTTTAATTATATACTCTTATGAAAAACAGACAGACAGACACACATATTTATATACACACACATAAATATATACAAGCATCCATTCTTCTATCTTCAACCCTGTATTGAACAGCATGGGATTGCAGTACTACAAAACATGTTTTCCAGGAAAGACAGGAGGAATGATACAGCCAGAAGGAAAATCCACTCTTTAGCAAGTGATTGTCAGACAAAAATGCTGACAATTATCTGAAAGATATCTCCTTTCCTGACTGAGCAGCTGAGTACTTCAGTCACAATGTTTCTCCTAAACTTTTCCCTTTCCATCATTTCAATTATTTATTTACTCTGGTAGATACTGTGTAGCACAGTTTTAAATAATTGTTCCATAAGCTAATTAACATTTGATCAATCACTAAATTTTCATAACATTTCCACTTGTTATGTGCTATTTGACCCTTTTTTTCATTGAGTTGTCTAACTACATTCTTCTCAAGAGTGCCCACAGAAAATTGTGTTTAAGAGCTTGAAACTGAAGTTTCTGCAGGCTTTTCTAGAGAGACAGTGCTTTATAGGCTATATCCTAAGATCCCATGAAAGAAGATAGTTGATTCATATCTCCAAATGGATTCATTCATATCTCCAAAGGGCTACATTAGTACGTATCCCCAAATGCTATGTGATATCATTCCCTGCTGAGCATGCAGTCTTTGTAATAAATTAAAAAAAAGTAATCTACCAATCCTGAACAATGATCAAATACAATGTTTGATGCTCAGACACACAGCAACCACATCAAAAGAAGTACTATTTTTCAAGAGATTAGTGCAATAGTTAATACAAAAAGTAAGAAATTAGACTTGAATAACAGTAAAGCCCAACTAAAGGAGTGTTGCCACATACGATTTTTTTTTCCTTGTATGAGCAATCATATTTTCTGGGTGCATGCACTAAAAAAAGAAGGTAAGATCTTCCACTTTGAACTCATAATTGAAAAGGAGGTAATTATTTCAAACAGATAGCTTGAATTAGATACTTTGATGATCTATGTACATTTAATATTACCTATCCATTAACCTAGTCTACCTGGATGGATTTTGTACTCACTTTTGAAAATCATTGGAATTTTGATACTAACTGAGCATTTTCTAGAGCAGGAAAAATAACAGGAATTAATTAAAAAGTTGCAGTGAAAAGTGCCTGAAGTTTTCACAGTGTATCTATGTATATGCAGATATATGTATATTACTGTTAGCACATGGCTTCACTTTTTATGAGATAGATAGGCAGTAGCTGGAAGTTTGCCTTCTGATTATTCTCAGTTTACTTCAGATTGAGATTTATGTGATTTGATCATCAAGTACATGGAGGCAATAGAAACAATGAACGCTGTGTTGTTAGAGTGCCAACAGACTGATATAATGAAGGCCACCTTCTTCAGAAACATTATTTCTGCTTTTATTTAGGTTGCTAATGCCAGATATTGAGAAGGATTTAAATCCATAAAACAGGGTGAAGGGGAGCTTTTGAGATTTGTAACACTGTGATCCAAAGCCGTTCACTCAGTGACCTCTTCATTTCCCAAAACTAATTATTGTCTGATCAAAAATTCCAGCATAGTTATGGTTTACACTTCTGGGAATTTCCAGAATTGCTGCAGGATGAAAAATTAGTTGTTTAACTCCTTCTCGAGCCTTTTGGGGATCCAGAAAATAGCTAGAGCAGTAACTAAAATGTAGATGGAGCTCAGAGTAAATGGCATAAATATACCTATGAAATTGGGAACCTCAAAGTACAGTTGCAGTGGCTTTACTTTAAAAACATGCTTAGAGGGAGAGGAAATGGAAAAACAGTGGATCTATCTCATCCTTATTTTCTGGTCTTGCTTAATAAGATAAGCAGCGAGTTTTACATGGATACATCATATACTAGATAAAGATGTTGACCCTCAAAAAAGTTTAGTGCCCCTAGTCCGTGGACAAAGGAGCTTCCTGTTGCCAGCATGGTAGTTGATGCTCAAACTCTGTTCAGTAGGAACTATGCAGTCATAGCCATTCTTTCATTCCTCCCAGTACTATAGGTAGGATAAAACAGATGCAACATAGCCAACTCAAAATGTCGTGCAAGAATGCAAATTCAGTTAATATATGCACCTATTTTTTAAACCAAAACATTTTTAATCTGTTCATTTCACTTTTTCCCAGTCCCTAACTTTTACCTGAATTCCATACTACCTTATGCAGATAGTGAATCTCATAATAAAAGTAATATTTAACTAATTACATCACAGGTTCTGAGACAATTTCTATCTTGTGGAAAATAACACACAGTATAATAGGGGAGGAAAAAAAATGACCACACTTCTTTTATTCTTTTTTGCTGTCATTCCTGTCATCAATTTCTACTATATGGAATCACTGCATTAAATGTATCCAGTAACCAGGTCCAATACCTGTGTTCAGTTTGGACCCACCAGGACAAGAAAGATACTCACAACTGGAAAAAGTGACAGAACACCAAAATATTAGCAACAGAAGAGTAATGTAACAGCAGTGTGGCTAAGGAAATTTGGTTTGTGCAGATCAGAGAGGAGACAAAGAGTTTAATTGCTATTGTCATCTAAGTGGTGATTAAAAATTCAGACTTTTCAGAGAGGTGCACAGCAGAAGAAAGTGAGGAAACAGCATGAGTTGCAGAGTTGCAGCAGGGGAAGTTCCAGATGGATACCAAAAAAATTTTCGCACTGCATGTAGTTAAGCGGGGGTGCAGGTTGCACTAACAGGCTGGGAATCACAGAAGTACTCAGAGCTCAGCGGGACAAGTCTCTGAGCTGCCTGACCCAACTTCAGAGTTGAACCTGCCTTGAGTGGTTGGTAGAAGTAGGTAATCATGAGAGGTGCCTTACAACATAAATTATTTGTAATTTCTATGTACAGCCTTTAGTCTTACTCAAATATATGAAGAAGCATGATGCTGATACCTTAAAAAACAATGTATTTTTCTGGGATGCAGGCTCTGATGCCAGAAGATACTGATCACGTTAATTAACTTCTGTAGCCCACAGCTACTTTTTTTATGCTTTCTGTCTTTTTGGATAGTGTTTTTAGAGAAGGTTATGATGATATCATGTCTCAAATATTCTGAGTGACAATGAGACTAATATCCAGAGAAAATACTCCAAAGTTTAATTATCCTTGCTATTAGGAAATTGCATCTGCTTTCAAAATTGAATTTATCCAACTTAAATTTAAATTTCATGCCTTCTACAAGACAGAAAATCTTCAATGTCTTATTTCTTATTCATGCACAAAGATTTAAGCACAACAGTTCTTAAATTTCCACTGGATTCATCAGCTAGAAATCCTTAAACTTCTTAGAATACAGTTGGTTTTCCAGTTCCAGGACCACTTTTGTGACCATACTTCAAACTTCCTCCAACATTTCCATTCTTTTCTTGGCACACAGACATGAGAACCTAGTACTACTCAGCTTGAATTATTACTATAATTAATGATAAAAAGTAGAGCAACCTGGTTTTATTATGCTGGCTCAATGTAAAATCTCTTTCCTGTTTCTTAATATTCCATTTATTTTGTATATTCAGGCAAAAAGCTCATCCTTTTCATCCTAGAGGATGATGCCAAAACTGCTTGCTAGCAGTTAACCCATAAGGTTTTGATTACTACTTGTACTTCACATTCTGTAAAGCATGTTTTTGGACAGTAACCATGTGATACAGGTCATGCTGCAATGACATGGCTACCTTATTATTCATTGCCCTATCTGCATCTATATTGCTTGCAAGCTTAGCCAACGATTATGAAGACAGTCGACAAAACTAGTACCTTGCTTTGGATCACAAAGCAATCTGCTGGAACTGTTCCCATTCACAGATGTCTATCCAACCATATCTGCATATTCACAGTTGAACTGAGCCTGTTTATAATGTCTAATGTGGCCCACAATAATCCCATAAAAGGCAAGTTTGCTGATCAGGATATTATGTGGTAGTAAAAAGAATTCTTGAAGAAACCAAATATATTATATTATGGCCTTTATAAAAACTATATTTATCTAGTTGTTTTGAAATCATATTGATAAAACATATGAGGTTTGCTGACAAGACCTATTTCTGAATCAATTGACCTCAACCACATTTTAGCTCTGACTGATAGAACGAGAAATTCCATGTGATCATTTTCCTCGGATAAGACATTTTTAAGGCCCTTATCTTTGTTTTAAATACTGGAAAGTTATTGCAAGTCTTGAAGTCATTTGCATTTTCTCCTTTGTCTTTCTTCCCTTTCAACTGCTAAATAGGCATTTTCCAAATGGTATTCCACACTACAAAAACTGTTTGAATCCGTGCTCACCTGCCAGCAATCTTTGAATCAGTTTTGACCCTAAACAGTATTATAAGTTTAAAGGAATGAAATAGATTAGCAGTTTTTACAAACAGAAATATTACGCAGAAATTGTACGTAATTTTGACAATGTCAGTAGATAATGAGGGCAATGGAAAACATTCAATCGCTTCTGGATTCCCTCTGGGCTAAATTTTAGAAAGCAGGCCACAGTCCTAATAAATACTGGTTTAGTGAACTATTTTGAACATGCACCATTTTTCATCCGTAATTTACAAAATAAGTACTTCAAGACAGCAGTTGAACCAACTGGTTAGGCATAAGTTCCAGTGATGCTTGATTTGCTCTGCAGCTCCAGTGGAAAATTGTACAAAGATATAATTAAAAATATGGGGAAAACGGTACTTCTCATAACATCCTGTAATTCTTAATTTCACTCCATGTTACATTAGCATTTTTTAGTCAAACCGCTGTTAAAAAGCAAAATCGCTCACTGCCAAAAAACTATTTTGTTTTTACTGAAACTAGTGTTTTATAATAACTACAAATCAGGATCATGCACTGTTGGAAATGTACTATTTAATTTTTATTAAATTTTAAAGTGTTTGCACATTACCTAAAACATTGCTTCTTTGAAACTTCATGGTGAATCCTGAGTAATTTCTAAACAAAAATAACAATCTGAATATATAACCTGCACAATGCCTCCAGAAAGGAGTCACACACTTTGCCATACAGCCATGTAATAATTAGAACATGCAAAAAATTCTCTCAGGCTCTGCAGTTCTTGCATATCCACGCTTATTTCTTCTTTCTCTTTCTCACAGGCCCCCATTCCTTAGCTCCTCTCTACATTCTGATTTCATCCTGAATTTACAAACAGAGCAGGAAAGTACCTCTCCAAGGATAATACATTTAGGAAAAAAAAAATAGCTTCCATGGTAAATACCCACCCATAATGTATCTCCTGGCACCAGATGCTATTTAGCGGAAATGTCCTACACTAAGATGAAGCAGGAGTTGGAGGGAAAAAAATAAAGATCTGCACACTTTCAAAGCAACTGAGCTTTCCCTGGTATATCTACAGCATGCTATATAGCTGTGGCCTCATTGTTAGATGAGACAGTAGTAGTAGCAGATTTTCAGCATTTTTCATAAATGGTGAAAGGCTATCACAAATAATTTGGATTTTTGGCAGTGGATAACTATGGATTCTCCCTGGTGCAAACTAGACATATAATTCCTATGTGACAAAATTAAGCAACCCTTTCTACGCTTTGGATCCAGCAATCAAAACTGTGCATCTGGAAAACTTTCACAATTACGTACAAGACAAAGTCATTAAAAAGACAGAAAGGAAAAAAAAACAAAAACAAAAACAAATACATCTCCATTAGAATTTACCATTAAAAATTTCAGCCAGTTAGCTAAAGTAAGGCAAGGAAAAAGGTAATATAAATAAATAAATAAATAAATGAATGAATGAATGAATAAATAAATAGAAGAGGAAAATTGAAAACTAATTAAAATGCTTCATGGCAATAAAACTAATTGGTACGGTAAAACTATTTGCCAAGCCACTCTCAAAAACCTCAAAATACTACAGTAACTCAGAAGCATAGCTAGTATTTTGAAGCAAAATTCCATTTAATTGGTTCTCAGCCTTCCAATCTAACCACTTTGAGGTTAAATGACTCAGCCACTTGTAACAGAAACTATGTAATCAGAATGGTTATGTGCAGTTGACCTTCTTCCTGTTAACAGAGAGACTCAATTAATTGCTTGCTGTTTTAACTGGCCATTTCACCTTATCTTCACCTTTTCCAAAAGAGTGGAAAAACTCCATACCTTAACCTTTGGCTTTGAGAGCATACATAGAAATATTTATCTACCGAATAGGAAGCTAGCATGATCTAGGAATGAGGGTATCTGGGCTTCTATGCTTAAGTCAACAACAGTAATATATTCATTGTTTCATTAACTATTATGTTGTAGCATAGGAACCATATTTCATTTTTACTGTAGCTGCCCAAATAGTCTACTCTGTAATGGAAATAAAATATGACCGACTTCTGTTGCAACAGACAACAGAGGGAAAGACACAGAAAACTGCAAAATGTAAACAACTGCTTGAAAATCATTCTCAGGTTGCCATATGAGATACTAGGTAGAAATCTATTTACTCTATACATAAACTATTAGTATGATTCTTTAAATTATGCTAATTTTTTAAGAAGCTTAAACACTGCAGGATGGGACTTCTATACCTTCTTTGATTCTGGGATAAGACCTGTGTGCAGCGGCAACTCTTCTAAGCATACAAAATTAAACAATCAGTCGCTGTTCTAAGTTACTAATTGTGACTACACACTACACATTTTGTGCAGAAATTTTCAATCATTATTGCTTTCTGATGGGGTTCCAGAAAACTTTTTTAGTTATCTAATACCACCACAATTATTGAAAAAAATTAATGGATGCGTATTTACATGCTAAAAATATCAGTGACTTAGGAACCAAAATATTATCTCAAAAGAAATTTAGAAGAAGCCTGGTTCTCACATTTTCTTTACTGGAGACCAAGTTTAGCATCTCAGATAGGATGAATACGATATTTAGGAAATAAAATTGTGATTCTGAAGTATCTGAAGTTTTGTCTCTCTTTGAGATCACCTAAAGTCCACAAGCACATTGTTTTTCAAATTTTTTTTAAATCTTACTTCAAGCACGTGTTGAGAAAATCGCTTTCTTGATATTTCTGATTAGCTTGATAAGCCTTTTGGACCAGCTAAGTCGATTGTAGTCAGTGCACAGAATGTAACAGGCAATTAAAGTGGAATGAATCACCTTTTGGAGGAGAGTCTCCCTCCTCCTTGACTACAAAGGAAGCCAGACATCAGCTTAGTCTAGCCATCTTCATATTAAATGACTAAAGACAAACTGCATAAAAATATTGTTTCATCTACCTTGTAAGTATCTGTAGGAGATTTTATTTTTAATAACACAGGAAAGGAAGTAAAGTATTAATGGTAAGGTAAAGAGAAGAGCAATAACAATATAATGTATACATTTACAATAGCTGTAATAAACTTTTTTAGTAAAAAATCATTTAAGAATAGAAACATTACGTCAATGTAAATTCACAGAAAAACAAACTGCAAACAAACAGCCAAGCCAACAATTTAAAATATTTCTACAGATGCCAATAGAAGTCTTAACTTTGGAATTATCTGTAATAATTTTTGTAAAATAGTGCTGCATGCACTAGAAATACTTTTTTCCATATTTATGACAGGGAAAATTAAAATCAATTAATTTACAGCTAACAAAAGGTAAAGACAGAGGCTTAACTAAGAAACAATTTTGTATCTCTATTCATAGCTATTAAAAAAACTCTAGGACATAATCCTAAAGATCTCTATGTGTTCAGTAGGCACATAAAGAAAAAAATTATTCCCACACTGTATAACATTATATTCACTGGAACTTGTATACAGTTATATGATAAAATAACATTTATCAGAAATAGAGACTGATGCTGAGGATAACTTATTTATGAAATCGAAAACTTAGCATTTGTTAGAATAGAATAAAGAAAACAAATTCAGAACTAACATTAGCAAGACAAAAAGTAAGAAAGTTACCTACATATTTTAAACCAACAGTTAGGAGATGCCATTTGCAAAAGTTACAAGATATGCTTAAAAAAAGCCATCAGTAGTAAGACAATTGGACACATCTATAATCTCTCACAATGAAAAGAAACAAACCTAAGGGGGGTGGGGGTGGTGTTTTTGTTCCCCCACAACTTCTGCTTTTACCTTAGACAGAGTATGGGGAAAAAAGCCCACAATTAACTGCAGGTGTCCACCTGCAGATGAAGCCAGGCTGAATTAACCATAGATTGGCTACTGTGACAGAAATCTTTGTAATACTAGGAGTTATGACCTGCTTACGAAGATTTGGCAAAGAGCAGCAATGGGAAATTTAATAGGGAGTATTTTTCCACAACATATTATTTTTTCAAAACCCGATCTTCTATGTCAGCAGGTCATCAAGCATTGTGCTCCATTTGATATTAATTGCATCATCCTCTACTTGTTTGTGTTCACAGATAGCAGAAGGGACCCTGCACGATAACTGAGGCTATTGCTCTAAGAGACTTTGATGCAGGCTTGAAAGAATTTCGAGGGGTCTGTCAAGGACAAAACAGTGTCCTGTGTTGGTTTTTGCCATGAGATTTTCAGGATTCTAAGCTGCAAGACACTTCCTGTCTTGTATGATGGCAAATACATTTATTTAAAAAATTAAACAGAAAGATGAAATAAATCAGGTGCCACCAACAGTGAACAGCACAAATGAGTAAAATACCTCTACTTACACATTATTTTTCCCTTCACACAGAGTAGCTTACAAGCTTTTTACATAGCACTCCCCTTCTCTGCAAAGGCCAATCTGCTCTCCCTCTCTTCCCCAACTGTACACACAGCCTCAGGGCTTGGTCTGCACACTTGCTTCCCAGCTCTTCCCACGCTACAATCCGCTCTGGTTATTCCACCCAAAATGCATTCTTCAGCCTCAGGCAGCAGCAAAACCAGTCCTAGCCCCATCCAGCCTGCCAAACCCAACCCTGTGTGACAGTTTCCTGCAGAAGGGCCCTGTCACCTTTTTCTCCAAGTAAATGATATGCTGCTCAGAATATTGCTGGAAAAGGGAGAGACTGGCAGAAGAGGTGTGAAGGGAGGGGGAAAGGATGAATTAAACTTCATAGATACTTTTTACACTCTTGAAGATGCATTCCTTGCTCTCCTTCCTCTACCCATGAGGCAAAAGTTCAAACAAGTTAATTATCATATTTGTATCTTTATTATATTTTTCAGAGTGGATCCATGTTAGAACAAGATCAATTCTAGTTTTACTAAATCTCAAAATTTTTGTGCCAGTCTTATATGTCTTTTAACCCATTGATCCACTGCTTTATTATAAAAAAGCTTTCTTTTTTTGAAAATTTTCTAGGAAAAAAGAAAGTCCCCTCACTGAAAACAGTCAGAAGGATAGCAAAAAGAAAATGCAAGCCAGAAGAACTGATGATTCAGGTTTGTGCCAGAAGCTAATAGGGAAGAAAGTAATTCTCAAGTTTTTAATGGCTGGAAATGTTTGCAGTATTAGCAGCATGAAAACCTGGGAGTCAAGAAATGCAAGATATGGTGTGGGATTAACCAAACTTTCAGAAATCCTATTTGCTTTACTATTGAATCTTTTAAATATGTCGTTCACAAATTATTCTGTATATTTTGGACAGTACTGACAAACTGTGAAATGCGTTGACACTCAATGAATGTATTTGGCCTTGTTGACACAGAATACCAATTAGAAGCACAAAAAGATTAACTGAGCTAATTCAAACTTGGTATTATTGTTTTTGCCATTCCAAACTTAATCTTTTATATTGTCATGAGAAATGCATATGCAAAACAGGTTTGAAACACAAACTTTAATGCAGCAGGTTTGAGAGAAGCCCTTTCACACCTTTACCTTAAGAAAGCAAGAACACCACTGCAAATTATTGGGGTTATACAAAGCCCAATATCAAGAGCAAAAATTGTGAGAAATCATACAGATCTTTGCAGCACTGGTGCCTACTGTATCACAAATTTAATCACTTAGAAAAATCTAACCTTTTTATTTTTATTCTCTTAGTAATATTCTACTATCCATAAGTATTTGTTGCAGAAAAAGACCATAAAATATATACTAGAATATATTCAAGCTGTATAATGTAGTGTTTTGAGATACTAACTGTATACTTCTGGCTCAAAATCTAAAGATAGCTTTTGCATATATGCTCCAAATGATGCATCACTACAGAAACAGTTACTAACATGGCTCCTTAAAACTCAAGCTGGCAATATCTTTAGGAAGTGGTATAGTAGTAGGGCTGTTGGAGCCATGGTGCAAGTATAACCTTACTTCTCCGAAGGAAACTGCAAGAGTATAGAAAGGTACTATGAGTTTTGGCTAAAGGACTGTATAATTCAGAAACTTCAGGATTAGCCTTTTTTTTTTTTTTAACTGAGAAACAGCAATACTAAGACTTAGCACTTATGTAACTCTCTGTACATTCAAAGCACCGACAAGTCTACCAACACTCATGATTTATAGTGTTTGATAAAAAGCTACCCATGCACTCATCTCTGCTATTCAAGTCTGCTGTGCAGACATTATGCAATGGAACTAGTCTTTACAAAAGGATAATTGGAGCATAATCAAATGTTATTTAAAAAAAAATAGTTGTCACATTTGGAACAGAAGGTATTTCCCTGCTTTAAGCTGTGATCAGTTCAAGTTGTCAAGATGAGTCAACAGCAGCAAAACAACTAGCAACAGGCAAAGAGTGCTCAGCAGGTAAGGATGTTTGTGATATAAATCTGTCATATAGGAACAAACTGGGAATCCCTCAAATTCCTGCCTGTTTGTCAGTTCTGAAGCCGAAAAACGAAAGCTGTTCTGAGGATTTTCACAAGCATGTCTTTGCTAGGATCAGGCAGCATTAACTCTTTGAATACAGTGAATAGCAAGTACCCCTGGCCCTTAAATCCACACATGAGGCATCTCAGTTCATTCACAGGGGTGAGGAAGGTCTGCAGATGTGTCCTCACAAAGAACAACACTTGCAGCCTTCACAGCTGGGTTAGTCCAGCCAACACATTCACTATGTGAAATAATGGGGATTTTTTAATGTTCTTTTTTGTACTTTTACTTCATAAAGAAAGTATGGGAAATTATACATAAAAGGAATAGTTGAAATACCTCCCAAATATCATTATATGTTGTCTTCAACTGAGAGAGACATGTACACTACACATTTTATACAGACCTCTTTAACCCATTGTTAATTAGTTTATACATTGAGTATGACTTCAACAAAGTCACTGCTGATTGAAAAACCTTGGAGAACGCTGTGGCTAATTTGTGCTCTTTTTCAATTCCTGTTTTAAAAAGATAACTGCATCATTTCAGGATTTTCTTCATGTGTGTTGTGGTCTAACCTCAGCTGGCAACTAAGCCCCACACAGCTGCTCACTCACTTCCCCCACAGTGGGATGGGGGAGAGGATCAGAAGAGTAAAAGTGAGAAAACTCATGGCTGGAGATAAAGACAGTTTAGTAGGTAAAGCAAAACCCACACACACAAGCAAAGCAAAACAAGGAATCCATTCACTGCTTCCCGTGGGCAGGCAGGTGTTCAGCCATCCCCAGGACAGCAGGGCTCCAACACACATTTCGGGAAGAGAAACACCATCACTCTGAACATCTCCCCTGCTCCCCCCCCCCCCCCTTTCTTCTTCCACCAGTTTATGTACTCAGCATGACACCCCATGGTATGGAATATCCCTTTGGGCAGTTCAGGTTAACTGCCATGGCTGTGGCACTCTCGCTAGCAGGGCCCAAGAAACTGAAAAGTCCTTGACTTAGTATAAACATCACCCAGCAACAACTAAAACCATCAGCGTGCCACCAACATTGTTCTCACACCAAATCCAAACAGCACTGCATCAGCTGCTAAGAAGAAAATTAACTCCATCCCAGCTGAGACCAGGACACTCTGGTCACTACCATAAAAACAATGTAGCCTGCATACCTGTCCTGAATGTCAAGGCAAGAATCTAAAGTAGATTCAAGGCTAGGCATCTCAGAGAAACTTGACACAGTCTGGACTGAATTTCTGTAATGCAAGCAAGTTTTTAGTGACGTATGTCGTTGTCTTCGCACTATTGGGTGAATTCATAGCTTATTCACCAGAGTTCATTCTTTGTTTGTTTGATATACTTTAGGGTCAATGAGGAGGGGCAGTAATTTTGAGTCTGACTTCCCACACATGACAGGCTTTGTATGTATATGCTAGCAATGCCTCCACCACAGGGGGTTTCTCCTTACAGCTCTAAAAAATTGCAAGATACATTTGCCGGTTGATGAGAATTATCCTTATGGTTGCTATTAGTGAGAACCAAACATGAGACAATTAAAGTTACTCTAACTTCCAGTAAAAGATGGACCAAATTATTTTTTCTCTATCAGAAGCTAAAAAGGAAAACATGGGCAGCTGCCATGAAACAACTATATTTGGTAATGCACATGTAGACCTGATATTTCAGGTCATAACATTTCACTTAGTTAACTTGATATTGAGTCTAGTAAGTTGTGATTGATTAAAAGACGACTTTCTACCTTCATTTCAAGATTCTTCAGTTCAAGAATCTTCATTTCAAGATTCTAATGAATGGTCCTTTGTTGTAATTTTTTTTTCACCAGGTAATCACAATTTATTCTTAAAGTGTTAATAATATTTTCACATTTGAAGTTGTGCAACACCCTTTAAATTTTTCCTCAAGACCAAGTTTGATGTACAGAATAGGGCCAAATGGAAAAACTTGCACTGCCCATGTTTATGCATGAAAAATTCTGTGTATGACTGTGGAAAAGCTCTCCTCTCTCAAGACATGGATGACAAAGACTTAAATTCATTTTACATCCTGAAAATCGTTAGCCAAGCCAAAGACAGATGCAAGATCTTTTTTCTTTTATACACTTACGTACTGCTGTCACCATGACCGCTTTCTGAATAATTTAATGCTGTCTGTTTGACAAAATATTAAACAGGGGGAAAAAACACCTTCCACTCCCCTCACATCATCTCCAGTAGTCATTCACCATTTCTTTAAACTTTCCTCTTCTGCTCCACTAGCTTATATTTGCTGGCCTAAACCTTGGATGAACTGGAAGAAATGATTGTTTTAGCCAGAGGGAAAACTGACTTTAAAATAAAATTTTAAAAAAGGCAAAAATGTAAAAAAATATAATCACAATGTAACCTAAAGAAGTGGTATAACTATTGTTTGTGAGAGTGTGAAATTAGGAAATTGTGAGAGATTTCTCTCTTACTGACTCTTGTTTTGGTGCATTGAAATGGGTAACATGTTTGATTTTAGAACATAAGAGTCTAAGTAGAAAATTTTAAAAAGGTCAGACTAGGCAGGAAGCCTGTTTAACAGCATAAGACCCAAATAAACAATAAAGCTTATAAAGTAAATAATCATAAACCAAGAACTATGAATTCATTTGAACAGTCACAAGAAAGGAAACACATAAAAAAATTTTCAGACCCCTAATAGCTCAGGGCTGGTCCATCCAGCTGGCAGTTGGCTGAGTAAATAAATTTCTAACAGTCTTGGTTGGCAGATCTCAAACCACATTTGTTCTTTTAAATATTCTCAACTTTGACAAGATGGTCTGTAGTCCAGTCATTGCCAAAGTCAAGAGTATTGTAGCTATATTCATAAAAGTAAAAAGTATTTCACAGCTTATGGAAAATCCCAACCTACCTTCATAAAATGCTAAATATAAGTAAGAAGAAAGTATATACATTATATTTAAGAGTACTTGCAACAGTGTTCACTCAAGAACAATTTTGTAAGCTACAGTAACAGCTCATAATTGTATTATGAACACAACTCTATTTTTTCTTTTCTCTAAAATATTAATGACATGAAGACATTGGCTTTGGAGATAAGGTGGAAAGAGAGAATAAAAACTTGTATAAACTAGATTTTTTACTGCCAAGTTCATTCATGAATAAATGAGTTTTAGATTGCTGGCAGCAGTTCAATGAGACATCACGTACCTTCCAGAAAAATTTTAGACTGTAAGTATCTTCATGAGACAGAGTGTTCTCCACAACTGCTGAATCACAGTTTCATCATTCATGTAGTGGAGTAGAAAAATGTAAGAATGAAATTAGAAAGAACTTCTCCATTTCAGTACAACAAGCCCTAAAAAGCATAATAAATTCTGGAAATAAAATTAGCTATATAAACACTAGTGTGTACTTTGTATTTAATGTTTTTTATTATGCCTGGAAATGCAGCCCTGTACTTAACTGATGTGTTTATAATCATACATAATTTAGAAAGTACTAACATAGTTCAAATTCAATTTTATAAAATGAGCAGTGGTACTGGATACCCAACTTTAGACACCTGAGGGCCTTATTATTTCCTTGGTTAAGAGGTCCTTTTCTACCTATTTCAAAGTAGGTACAAAAGTCATTCAGTATATAGAAAAATTTTGCGCTTGTCAACTTATATCTATGTGAAGAACCCTTAATGGTGAGCTGTACATAAGCTGTAGATGCTTATATCTCTCAGTCTTGCATTTGTGATCTCTGAAGTGTACAATGAACAGCAATGAGAAGAATGAGATAATTATTAGGTCTTTGTTTAGCCAAAGAGATCATCTCCTTTGCCCTCAGAAAATGCTATAGGACCTTTCTGGAATGTTTTACAAGCAAATACATTATTTGCTTTCTTAAAGGATGCTGCTAGTCCCAACCCACAAATTTTACTCCTTGGCTTCACCTTGTACCTGCCTCACCCATGGAGACTTGTCTAGCAGGCTGGACTCTCAGCTGTCCGTGGCCTGGTACCACACTGCTTTTCATAGAATCATAGAACATCTCAAGTTGGAAGGGACCCATAAGGATTGTCAAGACGAACTCCCTGCTCCTTGCAGGACTACCTAAAACTAAACAATATAACTAAGAGCATCATCTAGATACTCCTTGAAATCTGATGTGCTTGGTGCCATGACCACTTCCCTGGGGAGCCTGTTCCAGTGACCGACAACCCTCCCAGTGAAGAACCTTCTCCTAATATCAAATCTGAACTTCCTGTGAAGCAGCTTCATTCCATTTCATTGTGCCTTATTGCTGTTCACCACAGAGAGGAGATCAGCCTCTCCCCCTCCACTGCCCCCTTTGAGGAAGCTGTAGACTGCAATAAGGTCACCCCTCAGCCTTCTTTTCTTCAAGCTGAAGACCACAAGTGACCTCAGCTACTCCTCGTGGTCTTGCCCTCAAGGCCTTTCACCATCTTGGTTGCCCTCCTCTGGGCACACTCTAATAGGTTGATGACCACCTTATATTTATGTGCCCAAAACTGCACACAGCACTCAAGGTGGGGCCAAACCAGTCCAGTGTAGAGTGGGACAGTCACCTGCTAATCAGCCAGCTATGCTGTGCTTGATGCACCCCATGACATGGTTGGCCCTTTTGGCTGCCAGGGCCCATTGTTGACTCATATTCAACTTGCCATCAACCCAAACCCCCAGAACTCTTTCCATGGGACTGCTTTCCAGCCTCTTGTCCCCCAGTTTGTATGTATAACCAAGATCACCCCATCACAGTTGGAGAATCCTGCACTTGCTGTTGTGTTTCATACGGCTGATGATTGCCCAGCTCTCTAGTCTATCCAGATGTCTCCATAAGGCCCCTCTACCCTTGAGGGAGTTCACAGCTCCTCCAAGTTGCAGGACTACATTCCCATACAAGAAATGCATAAAATCATTTGAGAAGAGTGAGCAGGGCCTTCACATATTCGTTTAAAAGAACTATTAATGACACAAAATATTTTTTCCAGGGGCTGCAGGCCTGTCCCCTAGGGGGTGAGGGACTTCCGTGCCACCCCACTGTCCCCTGCTCCTCCCTGTGTCCCTTCTCTTCTTGCCTGCTCCTGTTACTCCCTGAGGGTTTTCAGTTGCAACTCTTTAAGCTGTCAGGCCACCCACTAAGCCAGAATGCCTTTGTCTTAATTCATATAGCACTAAAGCACTACAAAGACCTGATTAACATTGACAAAGCATCTTCAACATAACTAAAATTATTTTTAATTACTTTAATTAAACAAATGCAAATTTCCAAATGTAGAAGAATTAAAACCAGTTTAACAAAGCTCTAGTTCATTTCCATGCATGTTCTTGATTCTTCTCTGTGCCACAGAAACAGGTGTCCCTTGAGGATGGCAAATAAATGAAGGCTTCTGTGTGTTGAGTAAAACAATTGCATCTCTAAGGTCATTCCAAAAACTAGATGAGCAGCTCAGGACAAGAAAGGAAATTGCTACTTCGAGCAGGAAAGAGGAAGCATCACAGGTTTTGACACCTGTGCCAGACAATGAGCAACCCCAGGCTAAAAGCTGTACAATCTAACCCTTCAGTGGGCAAGAGACTAAGCTTCAGTAAACTGTGGGATGGAAGAGATAGATGAACAGAAGTGTTGCCTAAAGTCCCAAATTACCAAACTGATTTAGTTAAACAGGAACGTGTACAAAGTTCAGGTCAAGCTGACCCACCCTCTCACATACCCACCATCTCAAGTCACCCAAACTGATGAATGAAAGGACTTCCAATCAAAGGAATCAATCTTGGCAGATAAAAACCAGATAATGATAAGAACACTCTTATGTAAATTATGCAGAATTTTGAGTGGTATTTTTAATTACTACTGAGAGCAACAGCTTCTGCAAAATGATAGTAACTTCTTAAACTGCTATAATTCAATACCTTGTAACTTCCTGACTGCACTCAGACAAACACAGTACTTGATTAAATCAGTTCAAGCAAATCAGAGGTTTGTGTTTCCCTAGTTGGTGAGCAAAGTTAAAAGTGAACAACTTTACTAAAAACCAGAGCCTGTAACCTACCAAGTGTAGTTTCCTATTTGGCCATGATGAGGCATGATAATTATGGTAACAACAGGGGAAGGAATGGGTCCTAACAGCCTCCTGCATCAATGCCTCTGTGTTCATCACCATTTGTGTAGAGCTTACCAACACTCTGTCTCAGATCACCAACCCATTCGCTCTCCCAGCTACATTCCTGCTTTTTTCATGTACTTTGCTTCATTAAACTTTAAAAGGACTCTGACTGCAGGCCACAGCTGGGAAGTGGTTATGCATTTTTTTTCTTCTCTGTAATTAATACAAGGAAGTTTTTAGAGTCTTACTCTCACACTTCCAAAGTAGCTTCATTTCAGTTTACTTTTTCCTGTGAGGAAGGGTAATTCTTGATTTCTTTAACTTGGGTAGAGATTTGGTCTGAGAATTCTCTCTGCCCCTAAACGTGGGAGTGGGTATAATTTTATGCTATTTACTGTAGCAATAAATGGCCAGTGTGGCCACAGGTGATCTAGCAGATTACACAAGGCAATGAGACAGTTCTAAATAGGTTTTCTCACTTTGAATAATACTTGCTGAAGTCAAATCCTGTTGGCATAAAAAGATTTGACAGGCAACATATATACAATATCCTGCCACACATTCCTATTGTTTACACATGCATAACTGGATTTTTTGCCAGTTGAAAAATCACATTAAGATATTGATTGTTTTCAAGTTTTTGTAAAATAGAGAATATCAAGCTACATTTAAATACTTAAAGACACAAAGTAATCATATCATTAAAATTTTAAAATAAATAACCTAGTAAAAGCAAGGGTTGGCATAATAGTAGGTTTCATTGAAATGGAAATTTCAGAGATATCTGCAATTAACCACTATTGATATATAAGCTCACTTGTCCAAGTGACTCGCCAGGTATTATAGACCAAGTATATTTTTCACAATATATCCAACTTTGCAAATGCTAATAACTCTGTCTCTTCCAGTAAAGGTATAATCACATAAACAGGTCCACTGACATCTAGGGCTGAGGAATGACCTCTGTATTTACAAGCAAATTATGTGCCCAGCTCCATTCCCCTTGCACAAAAGACGGCATAAACGATCCTGTCCTGCCAGTTGTCTTTCTGAGAATTTCTCATGTGACCCACAAAGCATAACAACACACCAACCCACCTCTTCTCTGTAGCAAGGAGAAGAGCTTAAATGCAATATGTTCTGCTTTTCCTCAGGCAGAAGGCAATCCCTATAGGCTTTCTATCCGTTGGTACACACAAACTATCTCCAAAGATGGACAAAAAGTAGGGAGGATGTTAGCAGGGGCTGCGACTTTTCTTCATCAAGTAGAAGCTCACGTACATGGAACATGACCAAGTATTTTACATCTTCTAGAATAAAAACAGTGTAAGAAGGTTTCTGTTCTCTCTTGTTCTTATTTTATTCCTGACAAAATACATTATTCAAAACCTATTTACTTATTTACCTACACAGTTTTCTGACACTAATATCTGCTGACTACTATCTCTCAAAAAACTCAGTTGTGACTCCTTTCAGAAGCCTCTGTCTGCTACTCCCTGCATCACCTTCTTCATGACTCCAAGCTATTTGGTAACATCCAATATCAAGCATTTTAGCAAGAACTCCACACAATTTAATTGCGGCTGAAAACATGCACTTGATTTCTAAATAAAATTCTTGATAAATAATAACAGCTTGCCTACATTTAGTAAAAGGATTGAGCATGTGAAAATACTGAATTCTAACCAAGTCTTTAATGTGAAAAGGTAAAATGATGTCTCAAAAGAAGTCATGCTACATAGCTTTGCTTGAAACATTTAAGACTGTACTTTCTTACTGGGTCTTATTACAAGGATTCTGATGAAAATATATTCTTTTGCCATGCAATTTTTGTTTCCGTAGTTTCACTGCAGTAAATATCTTTTTTTCCCACATACCAGCCACTGCCCGTACTTTTTCCTCTTCTAAAGATGCTACTCATTAAGAGTTCGCATTTAAATCAGCTTGTTTCTAATTTTGAGGAACAGTGGGATTTTGCTATGTAGAATGTGAAACAAGAGGACATACTAGAAACCGACAGACACTAAAAAAAATATTTTCTAATACTGAAAATATTTGAAATTGAATTTCCAACTCAAAGAATTTCAACAGCATATGAAATCACCAGAATACACAGAAAAATCTAATTAGCAATGATACAAAAAAATTGAACAAGTCTTTTGTTTTGTTAATCATAAAGGGATGGAGAAAACTGTCAATAGGAGTTATGTCTCTATTCCTGAGAAATTAGCTGCTCTTTAAAAAATAATAATCAAAAATGAAATTACACAGGCCCATTACCCATGTGAACTTTGGCTGCTCAACTCCAAATCAGCAGATTTCTGCTGTTGATGCTAAAAGTCAAGGTCAATTTGCTTGCTTCCACAAAGAAATCAAGCCAATATGGTATTCTTTTCTAGGATAGATTAAGCTAATACAAACTAAGTTACAATACTTGGTTTAGTTCCCATAAAAATAATGAGAGAAAAACTTCCCCTGACGAAGTTAAGCCAAGGCTGTAATTCTCATTGGAAATCCTTAGGACTAGAACAAAGAAACCTGTAGATAACTATAACCTTGCCTTCAAATGCAACTTGAGATTTAAAGTTTAACCAACCACGTCATGAATTTTAAAGAGTATGGTCTAGGGGTTTTTGTCCTAGGATGCTTACCTTTGCATTCAGAAGCTGAAAGGTGATTTTCAAGACAAACTTTGACAAAAATAAGTCATATGAGTCCTGAAGTAGATTTCTTTGAAAGGAAGTAAAGATACTTTTAATTGCTGCCATTTCAAAAGAAGAGTTTTAGACCTCCTGGGGATCTACCTGAACAATTCCCAGACAAGCAAATTACACTTGATTAACTTTGGCAACAGAATGGGAATAGAGCGACATGTTACAGCATTTGAAACCAGACTTGCTAGTCAGTAATAAGCAGAGGAATTATTCCTTCACTATTATTTTAAGTATAATGCAGATGTTTTATTGTCATCCAACAACATATCACAGTAAAGCATCTTTAAGGCAACCAGCCACCACCAATGCCTTTAAGAATGAAATTTGAATAAAACAAATATATTACTTTTCTATGAAAATAACTTCTGTCATTACACCTTTCTTATAGTTAATTGCATTTCTAAATGTCTTGGCAAGAATTTCATACTATACAGCAGATTCATTAGGCAGCTTTAATAAGATCCTTCAAGCATTTGTTCATATGTAAAGTTCATCCAAAAGCATCAAAATTCTAAGCCAATATGAAGAGACTTATGACTAAGGCACACATTCAGGCATACTACCACTTTTTGTATTTATTCAGGTTGCCAACTTCACAGCAAATATATTAGTGTTCTTCTTGTATGTCACTTGCATTCAATCCCTGGAGTTAAACTAATCTGGCTAACATCCAGCTACAAATCACTTAGTTAAAATTATCATTCCCTTGATGAAAATTCATTGGATTAAAAAAAGAAATATAAAATGAAAGATAATTATAAGCAACTTGCTGCTACTTGAGCTTTAACCGAGTCTTGTTGTTAACCACAAATGACTGGTTAATGGGCAATACTTTCTGCAGTATTAGTAATTAATGTATAAATAAACATTCTACGTAAACCAAATGACTACTGAATGATGCTTTGCAGGCCACATCCACTAAGAGCTGTGCACCAATTTTCAAAATTAATTCAGTGAAAATGCATTGAATGAATTTTCAAAACAATCCAAAAAATAGCTGAAAACTGTGACTAGCAAGAAGAAAGTGAGGAGAAAGTAACAGTCTCTCATACAACTCTCGAGGAAAAAAAAAAAACCACCTTTTTAGTAAGGACTTCATCATTTAATGTGTAATCCATGTAATAGCAACTGAAGAAAACAACAGTAAGCTGTCAGCCTACTCTGTCCTTAATTCAGATTGTTGAAGTGTCTTCATTTCTGTACTTACTAAATCATATATTCTATTTTTCTCAAAAAGTTAGTGACATTCAGGAAGGGTAGTAAAAGAAATTTAGCTTCATATTTGTCCTTTGGATGCCCCTGAGAGAGGGTACAATTACAGAGGCCATGTGCTACAATTCTGAATAAAAGAACATCAAATATACTGTTTATTTCAGATAAAATTGCATGAATGGGTAGAATGGAATACTACCACCTCTACTGGTAAGACATTTGATTCTTGCAACACATTAATGTGAGGCTTCTTCAGATCCAGGCTTAAAACCATGTCCTAGACGTTAAAGAAAATGTATTTTGAATTAAGAAATTTAAAGTGCTGAAGCTGCTAACTGGCATAACTAGACCTTGGTCCTTGTATAGCCCTAATCCAAGGCTGGTTTACAACCCAGTCAGGTTAATCAGTAGGGGAATAGAAAAAAAAAAAAAAAAAAAAAGATGATCAATTTGTGTACACAGGTGCTCTCAGAAATGCAGGTGTTTTTAGAAAAATTAGTATATTTGAATAGGAATTGCTTGTTCAAAGACTAAGTATGCTTGGAGGACTGTGTGAGTTAAAGCAGGCAGAAAGGAGATCATGATCTGAGGATGACCTTGGAACTGAGGCAGAGACTGGAACCGAATAGATGAATCTGCTGGGACAAAGTCAGGTGATGGATTTGTAGAACTGACGAAGACCAAAGGAAACTTCTAAAAACTTTCGACACTAACTAATGATTTAGTAAGTGTATATAAACTGTGTTATAGTCCTTTGTTCTCTGCCACTCAGTGAGGTGGTGGTCCAACTCTGACTTGTGATTATGGCAAACCTAGTGGTAACCACGTCTGTGTAAATTTTCCTTTAACACTAGGCAATACATCCCAGTGAAAGAAACTGTTACCAATTTTTAAATAATTTTAGCTATATTTAACCACCTTAAACAAAGGGTTCAAAAACCATTTTTATCGTGAAAAAAATCTGGTTACTTTTATATGCAGCACTATTCTGGTGAAAGACATTTAAGGACTGCTATGAGTAATGACCATAACTAAGAAACGGTGCCACTGTACATTTCACCAAATTCAAGGGTTCATCTTTAGCATATAAAAATCCTATGGGTATTCCTTTATTGGTTATAGTTACTAACTGTGGGGTTTTGGTTGTGTTGGGCTTGTTGTTTGTTTTTTTTGTTTGGTTGGGTTTTTTTTTTACTTTTTATTATTTTAAAAATGGTATATATTTCTGAAGGATTGAGGAAAATATATGACTTATTTTCAGTTTACACATCTATTTTCTGATAATGAATTTAATGTAGGTCTCTGTACTGATCATACTGGTCATTTTGGATTAAAGACTTAAAGATAACAAATAAAGAAAAAAAATTCTAAATCTTTCACCACAGGGTGGATATTTCTGGAGAAGTTTTCAAAGGCTCATGTTTAATATAGTGAAAATAAATGAAAAATTTTAAATGGCAGTATCTATGCAAAGCACCAACATTGTCATCAAAACAAGCCAGTGATGACTCAAGGTTTAACTCCCACACAATTTAAATTAATTTTATCAAGTAATTACATCTAGGTACTATTCTTCCCCTTCTCTTTCTTAGCATCTACATCTCTTTTCCTTGCAAAAGAAGAAGAAAAGCTTAAGTCCTAAATACCAGCTCTGGAAGTGTTGTCTGAATTGAAGGAGCTATCTAAAAATGTTAGCAAAACATGCAGAAAATAATTAGCCTGACAATGAATTCAGATCTTTGCCAAAGGAAGATATTATATGGGTTACAAAGGTGATGAGGATAAACCAAACCTGTCAAAATTAACAAAGCTAAAATTCTATGGCTCTTGCAGAATCTTGTTGATACATAGATTAAATCTCATCATTTTAAATATTTCTGTCCTTCTTGCAAGCCATTATTCGATACAGATATTGTGGACGGGGTATTATGAAGTGCTACATCAGGAAATGCTTGCAAACAGAAACTCAATATATACTGAAAAATTTCCAAAAAGCATTAGATTTGTCATTTCAAAACTCTAATTAATTTAAAAATCAGACATCCCATACTTGTAATATTGCCATTTTCAAGGAAACAAAGATATTATCCAAACTTGTTCTGTCACGAGCTTTTCTGACAATAAAAATCTGCTCAGCTAGAGAATCAGCATTTGTCATTTGTCATTGTTATAGTTTTGTAAAGAAAGAATTATTGTGACTCTTTTCACCTTGCTTTGCTCATTTATTATTTTTTCTTTCATTTGTGATTCTTTACTGATTTTCATCATTAATAACATCCCTCCATATTAGCTATTACAATATCATTTACTACCTGAAGTGCACACCACAATAAGTAGATACATCATTTCACAATGGCAGCATTTGCCTACTCCAGTTCTGATACAAGCTTATCATTTAATACTACACATTTCATACACTAGAACTGTCAAATCACAGGGCATTCAGAAGTGGAAATCACATTGTTTACAAAGTGATATTAGCAGTACTATTTAGGCTATTTTAGAAGTACTATTTAGCCTTCATAAAGAGAGTCCAAAATGTACTAAAATATATCTATTTCTAACAATTTCTTTTTGTTTTAACATTTGTTAAGTGTAACTGACTAACAGATTACAGGTTTAAATATATTTTTGTTAATGTATCTGATGGCTAATTAAATAAATGGGTTGGTCACATCTCATTTCAGTTCAGTCAGCTTGGCTTCACATGTTAGTGAGTCTTCAGTCTATTTATTTACATAGAAATTGCATTTTATTCCAATATCTAAAATCCTCTTATCTAACTCTTTCATTCTAACTTCTTATGCGAATGAAAAGATATCTCACATGGATATGGCCAGCTGTCGTTTCCACGCCACCTGCAGGGCTGGGAGCTAGCCTGAACATCCATTTGACTCTGTCAGAGGCAGGCCAGAAGTTAGGTTATACCGATTTATATCACAAAAAAAATAACTTTTTTACATAGCTCAATGTAAACCCCACATTATACTTAAATGCATACCTTTCTGTTGACCAGAATTTAATTATTCTGCTTGCACTGATAAAAAAATTATGATGGAGGAGAATCTTCCATCTTATTCCCCACAACACCCTACATTTCTCAGGATACACATTTTTTTAAAAGGATGAAAATTGAAAGATGGTGGCATTCATAAATATTGACACACAAATTTGTTATAGGTCTTGCTTTTGTAGGATTTTGCAGAGGTATCTGAATGGATACAAAAGTGGAAAACTTACTACTGATCAAATGTAAAAATGAAATTATATAACCAGGATATTGAAATTAGGTTTGCTTAAAATGAAGCAAACACTAAACTTCTTTTATCAGTTTTGGAAAACTTTTTTCAGAAGGACTTGACTTCTTAATGAATTTACCCAAACTAGTTTGAAGTAATATCGACTATCTTTAGCAAAACCAACTTATTTCCAGGGCTCAAAGTAAAGGCAATGTTTATTGCATTTCGAGAGTTTTCATAGGGCAGTGAAAAGGCTGGCATAATTAAACCCAATCAATGCATAGCTCTCAACTAAGTTTTTTCATACCTTACATTATTATGTCCAATCATGTATGAAAACATGATGAAATATCACTGCTTTCTGGAAACTTCTAAATATCTACAGGTTTATTGGTAAACAACAGAAAATGTAACCACTCAGCAATAACACTCATCACACTCCTTTGCTGAGGTTCACTTTACTCTCACTATGTCCTTTATACTCTCCTTTCTCCCCATTCACCCCATTTCTCCCTAAAATACCTTCACATGTCCACCAGTTTCCACCACTTTTTTTAATCCTTTTCATCCTGACCCATTCTCTTAATCTTCTTTCAGAACACATCTAGATCTCTTGTCATCCTTCAGACTCTGGTAGTATCTCCTCCAAACATGCCTTTCTGCTCAAAACATTTTCCTGATAACATAAGTCTGCCCTTGATAATATTTCTGCTGTGGGTGTGCCAGCTGAACCTATCCAAAGACTATACACCTCATGTTTTCCAAATTCTTGCCCATTCCAGATACCTGGACCTTACAGTGTGATTTACTTGCCTTAGCTTAGAGGCCTCCCTCCTGAAACAGACCGTGAGGAAGATATGTTGAACTACTTCTCCAAATCAGCTCTTGCCTCCATTATCTCTTCTTCTAGAACTGTACAGCAAACGGTGACCTCTCTTCTTTTCCTCCCTATCTCTGCCATGTACTTATGTTCAGCTGTTCACTACCAGGAACTCATGTCTTTCCTTTAATTTCTATGTCAATGAATCATCTTCTCCCTAACCTCCTCATCTATTTGTCATTTCCTTGCTAACCTATTTTAGCTCTTCTCCAAACACCGCACTTCCCAGAAAAAGTTCAACAGACTTGATCTTCTCAAAACACTCTTGCTTCTCCAGTTATTCCATTACCGTACCCTGTTTGCTTGCTTCAACACAAGATTGTCTGGCCTTTACATTTACCTCCTTCACCCTGAAATAAGATAAAGTTTGGGTCTCTCTCATCTTCAAAAATCTCCTCCTCCTTTTAAGAGATTTTTCCCCCTTCATCTTTATTTCTGTTATCTCTGGAAATTCACACATTTAAAACTCCCAACTGCACACTCAGCATCACATAGCTCATTTGCTGCAACAGCAGTTTCTCTGCCCTTAGCAAATGCAATCTTGTTCTACTCATACCCACTCAGAGAGTGCTGCTACAAAAATGATTCTACTCATTTGTCACTTAGATCATGTCAATACTGCCCCTGCTGTATCACATCAACCAAGCTATTGCTCTACATTTTATAGGTCTCCAAAACAGATACAAGAACTATATGTTTTCAGTTTAGCATGTATGTACTATTAAATGGTTATGGCTGGACAGCAGCAGAAAAAACTGCTGGGTTTTGCAGTCCTGGTCGCTGCACGCTGACCCAGTTTTAACTCCCTGAAAGGAGAAGATTTTCCCTCCCTAAAAACAACTGGGTATACTAGGAGAGGGAAACTTCTGGAGTGTCGGATGGGGTCCTTCCTGCAGCAGGTCTCTCTTACACACAGACATCAGATATGAAAAAATAACAGATGAAACCTTTTAAAGATACAGATGGTACATGCAAGTAATTTCTGAAACCTTGGAGCTTAACTGGGGCAGCGATAGGAGTGGGGGAACAGATGGGGAGAGGGAAAGGAGTGTGTGCTGCAGACTATTTTAAGGAGTCTGTGCAAGGTGATGGTGAAATGCAGGCCTGTTTTCAACAGACCAGAAGCACTGTTCCAAGGCCTACGCTTCATCAGAAAATTGTAAAAGGCTTTGAAGTTTTTAAAAAGCTGGAAATCATCAAGCCTAACCAATTGCAAGATGAGCATTATGGGTTCCAGGACACATCTCAGTCTCTTGGTTGCAGTTACTGAAGAGTCTAACAGAGTCCAAATGAACATTAGAAGGTACATATCATTGTTCAGTGAAAGTCTGGAAAACAGCAAAAATAACTTAAGGAAAATCTATTTTACATACACATAGGACTCTCAGTGCAAATTGAAAATTATGTGGTTTGTAAGCAATGTAACAGGCACTGAAGAGAAATTCAAAATAAGTCCTGAACTTCATTTGTGCACTTTGTCACTGCTTTAAGGCAATACATTTTTTAAAAAATATTCTTTCACTTGCATAGGAAATTAAGAAATAAAATATCTAGATCATCATACCCTTTATTAAACCAACCTAGCCGTAGGCTGACTGGCAATTTACCACTAATTGGACAGTTACAGATTTAACCGTATCATCATGTATCTAGCAGCTGCAGATGAGCATTCCAGACATTTTCCACAGGTGTGACTGGCAAAAAGAGAGAAGAGCTGTATGTAATTTTGATGAAGGCTAGATCCAGCACAGCATAAAATATCTCAATTCACATAAAAACAAAAGCCTACCACAAATCATGCAATTATTGTTTCTTAGTTTATTAACAGTCTCTTTCAACAGAACAAAAAATCTTACAGGTGTGCTTTTAAGGATTTTTCAATAGAAATATTACTACTGTTAAAAGTCCACGCTGTTAAAAAAGATATCCTTAATAACATTATACAGACTATACATACTGTTGGTTTTAAAAACTTATCAATAATCACCAGTTTGTTTGCACTTACAGATGCACAGACTTTTCTACTGCAGTTCATAAATTACACACATTTACAGTCTTATCCTATAAAACGCAGCAAAGGTATTTCACACCTATGTATGATGAACATACATCCCAAAAGTGCAAACCAGCAGAATAAAATGTGCATAATTGTCTGTCAAGGTGACTACAAGGCATCTCCATGATGCAGCTGTGAAAGAGACCCATGTAACCTATTTTCAGTAAAGAACAGAAAGTATCCCTTTGATCCCACATACAGATCCAGCCATCCATTCTGAGGCAATTCAGCACAAACAACAAGAAGAGGTAATAGTAAGACCAAAATTCATACTCTATTTCACAAAAACAACTAACAGAATTTGGTTTGTCTGACAAAGCAAAGACAGAAGACTATATGGTATTTCTTTATGTATACTAGGGGGCAGAAATTGGAGCAAAAAGTGGAAAGAACTGCTGGTTTTTTTTTTTTAAATACTGTGAGGATAGAAAAAGTTGACACTGGACTGATGACCATAAAGTTACCATGAATAAACTTAGCCTGGGATTAGCCAAATGCTATAATCATTCCCAAAGAAGAGGGCTCAGGCAGGAAGAAGCAGAAACAAAACACATAAACCACTTACAGGATAAAAGTTGAGACTTTTTAAGGTGTATGATGTTGATATGAGAGATAGCCAGAGACAGACCTTCATGAGGCAAAGGGTCTATTTTAGTCTCCTTTTCCCAAATGTGTGGGGAGAGAACTTGGTACTATTGCCCTAGAAATGCCGGTACATTACTGATCACACACTTTGCGATAGTACCAATTTGCATTCATTCTCATCACTTCCTTGGAAATGCAGATACTATGTTATTTGATGAGCACAATTTCAGCTTCCCTAAATGCTCTATTCAGACAGGAACTTAAGGAAGAATATCCGGTTATTTCATCAAATAGTAATTCATCTGCTGGATTCTCAGATAAGTGAAAATCAGCTGAAATATTCTTCCTTTTAAGAAGTGGAAGCAAGTTTTATACAGCTGGCATCTCACGTAGCAAACACACAAATAATGAACTAGATACAACTGTCACTCCTGAGTCACCACTGTATACTTCCCACATATTTTTAGACACCACTGACTTATGATATGGTAGACTAACATACTACAAATCACAGAGGTAGCTGTAGTATCTTCCTGTAATCTAATCACACTGGCAAACTGCAAAACCTTTAGCAATGCTGATGAGCAATTATACTTGTCTGCCCAGTGAAATCAATCTCCCCTGAGAATAAACACCCACCAGTGGCACAAGCACTATATAGCTGAACGTAGTCCTGCAACTGCACCACTGATCTGTCATGTGCTTTTGAGCAAACAGCAATATAACATAACCCTGTAATCATTTTAATCAAACTTTCATGTTTTTTCCTCCTACTTTTAGTTAACATCAACTAAATTAAAAGTGAAAAATGTGGTGTGTGACAACAGTGGTGCTCTTCTGGTCCTGACTTTGGGGGAAAAAAGTAGTATATTGTAATATATATTGTGAAAACAGATTATTAACCCGCTACTTTCATTATTGAACATTTCCTCTCCCAAGCAGTCATTTTTAAATATGTGAGAACATCCCTGGGAGTTTATTAAGGGAAGTCATTATTTGTACCTGTTTCTTAGCAAGTAGGCATTTATGATTAATACGGCCCTACTAAAAGAAATCAATGACATTGTTTAAAATAATGCTTTTTAGGAGCCTAACAGCAGTAATTTCTACACAAAAATGACCTTGAGGTTACCAGTTTGTACCAAAACTATCTTTAGTGTGATTTGACTGGATATCAGTGTTGTTACTTTTCAATATTTGTGCTTAAACACCTATATTTTATCATCTGCCATTTCAGTTTGAAATCTGAAGGCAAAGGACATTAATTATACAAATGCAATATATGCAGACATCAATCTCACAACACAGATTGTTTATTTTAATCAATGTCACCTAGTTAAATGCCCACACTTGTCAGCATGGCTCTTTTTTAACCAGCTTCCACCCTACTCCACCCACCTCTTGATTACATCCTTGCTCTTTTCCCACAGTATATAACCTGATTAATACCATTTTATTTCCAGGATTAGGAACATGTAGCATTATGTCGTATGGGGTCACATAAAAAATATGACTGCTGCTACAATGGGTCAGATATTTTAATTCAGTCTATCACAAATGAATGTGACATGCAAGACCGACAGCAATTTTATTCTCTGGCTACAGTCACACAGGCATTACAAAAGTGTGTTGAGTATGCATGGCAAGGTTCTGGTAGCTGGGGGGGCTTTCAGGGAGGGCTTCTGTGAGAAGCTGCCAGAAGCTTCCCCCATGTCCAATAGAGCCCATGCCAGCCAGCTCCAAGAGGGACCCACCACTGGCCAAGGCCAAGGCCATCAGCGACAGTCATAGAGCCTCTGTGATAGTGTATTTAAGAAAGGGGGAAAAACCTGTGCAATAAATTGCAGCCAAAAATATAAGGGAGGCTGTGTGAGCGGAGCACCCCTGCAGCCCCCCAGGCCGGTGCAGGCGGAGGGGCAGGGGGGGCTCCAGGCCCGGAGCAGAGGTTCCCCGGCAGCCCCTGGGGAAGCCCCTGGTGAGGCAGGCTGTGCCCCTCAGCCCATGGAGGGTAACGGTGGGGCAGATCCCCACCTGCAGCCCCTGGGGACCCCCCGCCGCAGCAGGGGGTGCCCGAAGGGGGCTGTGACCCCGTGGGCAGCCCGTGCTGGGGCAGGGTCCTGGCAGGGCCTGTGTCCCCGTGGGGAGAGGAGCCCGGGCTGGGGCAGGTTTGCTGGCCGGGCTGGTGACCCCGCGGGGGACCCAGGCTGGAGCCGTCTGTGCCTGAAGGGCTGCGCCCCGTGGGGGGGACCCCGGGCTGGAGCCGGGCAGAGTGTGAGGAGCCTCCCCCTGAGGGGGAAGGGGCGGCAGGGACAGGTGTGAGGGGCTGGGCGCAGCCCCCAGGCCCTGTCCCTGCTGCTGGCGGGGAGGAGGGAGAGAAAATTGATTGTGCAGTTGAGTTTAGGAAGAAGGGAAGATTAGGGGGAAAGTGCTTTTAGTATTTGGGTTTATTTCTCATTATCCTACTCTGATTTGAATGGTAATAAGCTAAGCTAATATCCCCAAGTTGAGTCTGGTTTGCTCATGACAATAATTGTGGAGTGATCTCCCTGTCCTTATCTCGGCCCACGAGCTTTTCAATACATTTACTCTCCCCTGCCCAGCTGAGGAGGGGAGGTATAGAGCAGCTTTGGTGTCCCCCCAGGGTCAAAACACCCACAACAGTAGTGGGATGCCACACAAACACAATGTTCGCAATTATGGTCACTTTTTCAATTTATTACTTACTGAAAGATGTTTCCTGATAGCATAAGGGAGAAAAGCTGGTATTTAAGCATACGGTTCCTCTACGACAAGTTCATATAACAAAGCAGTATTTGATGCACTTTGCTCTATCAGAGAGGTTACCAATAAAGTACTTGCAAAAACTAAAGAGCCCGCAGGGATGAAGCCAACTGATCAAAGCCAACATACACACAATCTAGCATTAGTGATGCTGTGAACAGAGAAATACAGCTTCCAGTAACATCAATATTCTTTTAAAAATATTACACACTTAGAAATTATGAAAAAATGCATGTATAGACAGTTAAGTGCACAATTTGAGTTGCTCCTTTCAACTAGACTAATACAAGAAATTGAAAGGCTAGCCAATCTCATAAAAGTGACTACAATTATTACAAGGCCACTTTGCATCAGAATATAAAATAACAGACAACCTTTCCCAGGCATAGATTTATTTTTATGTTTGTCAGATCCAAGTTTGACCAAAATTGCTGCAAACAAAAGACTAGTAAATCCATGGTCCATTGGACAGTTATTGAAATGTTAATTTATTTCATTTGCTTAGTTCTATTAATTATATTCACCATACTAATGCAGAACACTAAGCTCTTTTCTTGGAATAACCCCTTATGTATTTCTAGATGAATGTCTATATATACGATAAAAATAAAATCATCTCACAAACTTATTTAAATTTTCCCAGATTGTAAAGAAAAGGCAATAAAAAACTTGAGACGTTCACATGCTAACTACTCTTTCCAAAGCTTTAGGAAATATGGCTAAAGCATGATATTACCCCATAGCATCATTATAGCACTACAATAAATTTAGTGGCCTTAAGTATTAAGGTAAAAATAACATATTCCAGTTTTGACAGCATTTGAGTTTTTCCCAGAATTATTCCCCTATTTATAAGCAGATCTTGTAGAGGACTTGCAGGAATTTTTATTTGACATGATAGAGTCAATACCTAATTATATTTAAATCAATTATTTACTGCCACATTCCCCTTTTGTCTAAACATTCAGGAAGTAATGGATCCAACCAGCTTGCTGATATAAGAAGTCAACCTGACTGCTTTTCTAACTTACAGAGATTTCTAAGTGGGCTGTAGATGTCAATTAGCGGGGGAAAAAAAAAAAAAAAAAAAAAAAAAGCTCTCCAGTCAGCTCTTAAAAGACTTTGGACAGCTTTAATCTGCACTGTGCAAAACCACAGAGTCAGCTGAGAGATCAACCCCACTATTACTAAAAATGTTCAGTAAATGTGTGCATGCTGTATTATGTTATATATATGTATACATTTCATTAAATTTAAAGAAATATATAGATACAGAGATAATGACTATTGCATTTCAGAGTTTCTGTGTGATTTCCTTGTGAGACGGCAAACTTGTATATAAAGCAGAAGCTCCTCAGGCTTATGTAAAGCTTTTATTAAATCTTGAAGTCTAAACTGAATAGCTTGCATGTAAAAAAATACATAATACTCTAAGCTTAAAGATGCTTTGAGAGTCTCACATGACAAGGAAAAGGAAAGGGAGAGAAAAGATTAAAAAGGAGAAAAAAAAAGAAAAAATAAGAAAGAAAAGAAAAAAGAAAAGAAAACTAGGAGTTTGCTGCAGACATGTAAACAGACTAGCAGCTGAAAAGCTGATGATTCATGAAGATCAGCTCATGCAAGTGATCCAAACTAGAGATGACAGCTTCAAATCTCACAAGCCCAAAATGGGTGGGCTTTTCTCCTCTTATCTTACTTATGAGTAAGAGTTAAGTTTTAACATACTACTAATAATTTATAATAAGAGCATTATAGTTAGTGACTGAATGTTTTGTTTGACTTTAATTGCAGTGTTCCAAAGACACATCAAGGAATTCATAGGACTAAAATAGAAGAAATCTTTTTCATCAAAGAGCTTGAAAATAAGTTATTAGGATTTGGTTTCTATCACTTCTGTGGGTTACCATTTTGTTACGTTTAAACAACCTATATATTTTTACTTCTTTAATATTATTCTGAAGAGAAAATCATTTTACTGTCTTTACTGACACACTTTTTCTATATTTTCTCTAATTGAATTACATACATCCAGTTAGCCAGTCCTGTATTGTCTATGTAAAATGAAATTACCCCCACAATCCATTTGTTTTGTATAATGTACAGTTAGTACTTATTTGTAACTTTTGCCAATACTCTGTAAACCATTCAACACACAAAACAAAGGCTTTTACTTGCTTGGAGGGCTTGTAGTCTCAGAAGAACTAGGATGATTTGACTATGAAGGCCATGAAAGGAAACCTGAACAATGGTTAGTACCACCACCACCCTGACACAGACACATTAATTGTGGACACTGCAAAACCAAATTTTTTAAAGCCACTGATGCAGGAAAAGGATAGACTCTGGTTTTATAAAGGTACCACTGGGAAAACACTTTCTGCCGCAGGCAGCGTAGCTACACCTACTCCAATACAGGATTTTAAACAATGCTGGAAGAAGGAATTGAAAGCATTTTTTGAGCAGATGAATCTGCTTTTTTTTTTTTTCCTAAAATCTGACAGGGAAACAATCTTCTCAGCCTACACTACAGATGTAAATCCATATGTATCTTTCTTCTCTTCAGATTTGGAGAGTTTATTATTATCTGGTTTATTACCAGACACATAGACAGGCATATTTGGCATGCTCATTACACCTTCTGGTATTCTGATCAAGACTGACAGGTCCTGACCACAAAATCTGGAGCAGGAGAGGCGCCCTCCGCAATGGTCCCGAAGTTCTGGTCTCTTGAACACCTACAGCTGGTGACACTAAAATGTCCTCTCTGACAGAGGCTCCCAGGATTCCTTTCCAGGGAAATTAGGACATGTCTAAAATAGACAGGGATGTGGCTGGAGTGTGAGCCTGCGTTCCACAGTTGGAGATAGTCCCCATGACTCTACTTTAAGAACGAGATTGGACTAAGCCGCACAGTGCATTGAAAGCAGAACAGATTGGGACTACGCAAATAGTAAACTGTTGAGTCTTCAGCAAGAAACCGACGTTGAAGGATGATTTTGGCCCTGAGAAAAACAGTGCTTATTGGCATTAAGAGTGGCATAGGACAGAAACTGGCAAATGAAAGGGTAAAAATATTTCACCAGAAAGAAGAAGAAAATATTTCCATGCAGTTAAGGCTTCTAAAGATAGTTTTAGGTGTTTTCTTCCATTGTAACCTTCAAGGCACCAAATGCATTTATTTTAAGGCAGTAATGAAAACATCTATTTCAGTGCACTGAAAGAGCAATCTCATACTATTACAGTCCTGTAGTAAAGTTTAATCCATACCATCCTCAACTGTGGCAGTTCCGATAATACATAGAAGTATGTTATCAATGCCTGGAAAACAGCAGGGAAGCAGCTAGTCAAAGTAAAGCATGTCAGTTCTGCAGTTTACATATAAATATGATTGAATTTCTTTTCCTATGTTATTATAACTGCTCTGCTACAGCAATTGCTTGGGTCTCATAATGACAACATGGGCAAGAAAAATGGAAAGAAAATTAAATAAAAGCAGGATGACCTGGTAACAAGAAACATAAACCTCCTTCTCCCTGTGCCTAAAAGATGATATTTTTTCCACAACTGTTTGCTTTGAATTTGAGTCAAACCACCTTGAAAGGCCCTTGACCAAAGAAAATTATAGTCAGTGAATGGCACTTCTTTTATGCTGTTTAGTATTTTTGAATTTGAATCACTCTTTTCTATTCACCCAGAGTCCAATAATTCTATACTAAAATAAAGTGCTAATGATATCATGCTAAGTAAACTGGCTTAAGGCCAGAGAAGTTCAAGAGTAAGAAATGTTCCTGCTTCCTATTTATCTGGCACTTAAGCTCTGCATTGTGCATGCTATTCAACTCAGATAATGTATCACAACTGTGTACTAAACTACCAGTTCTGTTCTGAGTTTCCATTAAAATTCTCTACTATGTAGAGGCTCAAAATTCACCCTGAATATATATTCCTGGGAGGCACTGGGTCCCACATCAAGAATGGATTTTTTGATTTTTTTCACAGGAATTATCTGAGGACAAATTTTAAAAATCATCTCTGAAAACAGAGTGAAGTAAGCATTGATTTGAAGAAGGTCAGTCTGACACAGGAGCCCTCAGTGGGGTGCAGAACCTTCATACACTCCAAGCACTGGCTGGGAGGTGGCCGGAGTCCCTGACAGCAGCAGCAGCCTTGGCTCCTGCCCAGTGCAGTCACAGAGCCCTGGTAACACGTTTGCATGGCAGTACAGATGGATCCCATTTAAGCATATGTCCCTAATGTGAAAGGCTGCAGTCCTCTTATACTCTAACATAAGCTTTCCACATCCTGTTCCATTCTACAAAGAGGAACCAGATTTATTTTGCTTCCTTCTGCCATATGTGCTTCTGTAGAAAAAAGAGGATTTGTCCTAGTAAATGAGCACATCATACAAAAGGAAAAATATTGGTCTCATTTCTTTTTGTCTCATACATAGACTTGACAGAGAAAAAAAAATCACTAAATATCAAGTGTTTGATGGGAAGTCCTGCTTCTGATATTTTTTTTAATATATATTCATGCCTAACCTTCCCAAGCATTTAATACAATCAGTAGAATTTTGTAATGATTTTTGTCCATTTTCTAGCTCTCATCGGAAACTTGGTGAAGGATAAGCAAAATATTCCTGATCCATGTTTCAAAGCCACGTTCTTGCAACTTTTCCTCCAAGGTACCATTTGAAGCCACGTTGTCATTTCTCTTTAAGGTTTATCAAGCATTGCAAGTCTCCCTTTGGAACCTAAAAATCGTTGTAGGATAAGTAATTACAGAAAATGGCTCCTACTGCTGCTCTAATGAACAACACTCTCCTAGTCAGAATAATGTTTTTGAGTTTGTTTTGCTAAATAGTTGCATGTGAACTGCTGCTATAGCGAAGCATCTTTGAGACAAGTGATTTTGGTAGATTCTCATAACAATCCCACAGCAATAATCCATGTGTAAGATCAGTTAGTTCCTTCCTTGCTTGTGGAAAGGGTAGGCTACAATATGAGGAAACTGAAAAGCACAAAATTATCTTTGCATTCTTTTCATCTGCCACTGCTTGAAGGCAGCTTTAATTTATTTTATATTACAAGAATACGCAAAGTCAAAATTGGTGTCAAAAACCCCACTTTCTAGTCTTCTTCATGACATTGCTTTCTCATTAAATCAAAAATAGTGACGCTGTCAGGGCAACAGGCTGGCTTTATACTATGGGAAACTCACTTCTTGACCTAAAAGAAGTCTCCTTGGACTGATTAAAGTAGCTTTAAGACCAAATTGTACAGGTGTTTGGCACAAAACAGCTACTCCACAGGATGTAGCTAAGAAGGATTCTGTGGGAGAAAGAACAGAACCTAGGTACCAGATTGATGACAGAATAGAAAAATATCTCCCATGTATAAAAGTCTACTGAAATTTTGGCCATACACTACTTGAAGAGGAGCATACATGTTTCTGTGTTTGAAACACCAAGCATCCCTCTAGCCTCCAGAACTATCTTTTGTGAAGCCTCTCTGACTGTCAGATCTGACACAATTTGTTTCACAAGTACAGGAGCTGGAATGTGAAACACCAATTACCAGAACAGGAAAATACCCTTGGGAGTAGCTATTAAATATGCATGTATATTCATGAATACTTCACACTTCTCCACTGACCACACTACATGAACATCCACTAAAATATGTAAGAGTTCATGAAAACTGCATGAATGACAATGAACATCAAATGAGACATTTTGTATCACTTTTTGATATGTGACATCTAGACCTTCAGGGATACTATCTCACTGTCAGACTCTTCAATATCTAGCTTAGAAGCTCTGAATTACCCTTTGCAGGAATCTGCATTGTCTTAACAGAATGCAGAGACAACATGCAACGCCCAAGTTACAAGCTTGCGACAGGTTAACATAAACATGCATGAATCTACATACATCAGCAAAAGGTATCATCCTTGCAATCAACGTACAGGCAATCATTTCTCAAAAAATTTCCATGCTTTTTCGTCAAAGAATACTCTCAATATATTCTGGGCAAAACTCAACTTTCCCACTTTTCAAAATGTAAGGCTCCACTATCAGCACTAACACAGCATTCCCAGCTTTTTGTAGCATACACACAAAGTATTTACAAATAACTCTGCCTCATCCTTGCTGCTGACTTCGCAGACTGTTCTTAGAATTCCTCTTTAAACCCAGCACACCCTCCTCTTAAGACACTGAAAGGCGCCAAATCCACTAACAGTTCTAAAAGGGAGTGCTTAGACCTGAACAGTAAGACAGCTTGCAGTAACTCAATAAAATGTCTCTTTGCATGGTACCATCTGGAAACAGAGGTCTCCTTAATTGGTCCACTTTTATGTCTGTTCTGAAACTTGAAATTGTTTTCTTGTTACACTGATATTTCCTCCATCTATCCTCTTCAAATTACTTTCAGGCCTTCTACACCCAATGAGGAATATAATTGACTTGACCATAACTTCACAACTGTACACACAAAATCGCATTGTGGTATCTATAGATAAATCGCACAAATTAGGCCACTGACCACATTGTAAACTCATTTGCTATAGATCAATTGCAATAGCTTCAAATTCATACATGGAGAAACTTGTGCTTTGTGCTGATCTAACTAAATTGATTCAAATAAATAAATGTAATTTAGATCAGCGTCACCTCTTTGTGTGACACTGTGCCTAAATAGGCATTTCTTCCCATCAGTGTAAGCATTCCCTAGATGTTAACACATGACTCCTGATTGTAGCAGCACAGATATCTTTTACATAAGTTTGATTTAACTCCACCAAAGTGAGAAAAAGCTCTCCAGTGACTCTGAATAGCTTTGAATTAGTTCTGTGGTGGAAGATATGCCTTTATGAACTAAATACTACATTCCATCTGTCTCATGTACAATATACTGCTCTTGGTCTCTCATCTTAAATTCCAATTATCATTCTTTCCTCTTCTTATGCCTGTTTAAAGCTAACAATTTAAATCCTTTTTTCTTTGCATTTAAAAGCTTATTTTTTGTTCCCTACTCAGGTTGTTGTGCCATGTCTAACACTGTATGTTATTAAGAAATAGCAGTATTTCATCCTCAAAACAAAGTTTATTTTCTTCTCTATTATTACGTACGAAAGTAATGTTGTCAGATGGATCAGATTGTTTGCCCTCAAATGCCATTATGAGTGGATAATGAAAAAAAAAAAAAAAGTGCAACTTAAATTACATTACTGGGATGAAAGGCTATACTAGTAGCAATTATAGAAAACTTACTTATTTACATATAAATAGCTAAAAAATTTCAACAGAAAATGTTTCTGAAGACAAAATCAGTAGTCCAGTAAAGCAAGGCTTAGGTGCATCTCAGTGCTTGGTGAGGCAATTACAACAACCATGCATCTAACGAAGAAAACATAGATAGAAAGCCATTATAAAATTGTTACTGGAAGAGAAAGAACCATGGATATTTTTTAAAAGTGCTCCCACAACTATCAGAGGCCCACTGCCATGAATGACTGACTTCCCATTCAACTGTTTTCAGAAAGGTGCAGTCCTAGTATCAGCCAATCATGCTTATATAGAGAACAATATTGAGAATATATTTTCAGTACACTGCATCTCTTCTCCTGCCTAGGAATACCTTAATTACAGCCCAGGGCTCAGTCAGCTGGACATGATACCTATGAGTTAAGTCAGTGGTCCCTAACTTTTTGTAGATTCGCTTGAGAAAGATGGCATTTTTATCCTTGAAGTTCAACTTCTTCACTCTGTCTTGATACTGTTGCTGCTGCTGCCTCCGTCTCTGTGCCAGCCCAAGAAGCACAGTGCACAGAGCCAGGGCAGATCCAGCAGTATTTACACGTGTGGATTCCACATTGTTTTATATATTTATTCCACGCCATTGAGAAGAGTTCACACATTATGAACTACTGAGCTGTATGTACTGTATGTAAATGCTAAACATATTTAACAAGGCTATGTGAAGGAAGGCAAAGAGACCATATCTTGCTCTACACATGACAGACAACTAAAAGATACTCAATCAGAAATAAATCACTAATGCCGCCATTACGGTATTTCTGTTTCCCTATTTTCTTTTAATTTTATTAAAATTGGACTAAGTTTTCAAGATAGAAATTGTATTATTTGTTTTGTTTTATTTAGTAAGTCCTGAGAGTTGTGGCTTAAAGAATAACACTTCCTTCCTTTAAGAAACAAGCCTGAGATAAGGAAAAAGCATTTTGGGCATATGTTCTGTAAACACCCAGATTGAATATTTCCCCTCAAAGCCAGGAAGGAAGATATTTTCAAGGTGAGTGAATGTGGAGTAAACATTTCATACCCTGTTCTCTGGTTTCATACAGGTCATAGCTCTACCATGGCTTTAAGTCAAATAACATCACTCCATGCTCTTCCTGAAGCCATTGTAGTAGAAATAGGAAACCAGAAAAAAATATTGAAAAGTTCTGTAACATCCCACTATATCTGGATATCTTTAACCCACTTCTGGAATGCATAAAATAGCAACAACTCTTATGGAAATGTTATTTTCAGTGACATCCTGCTGGCAAAGCAAATGAGTCTTATTTGCAATAGTGAATAATGTCATCAAAAATGCTATCATGTAGCAGCAAGGGTTTGATCAACAGTTGTCTCTGCTAAATCATTCCCTCCCTCGTTGATCAGGACCACTCAGTTGTCAGAGACATGCAGGCTTTGCAGACAACACAGACTGCAGACATGACCAGATGTCAACTCGTATCTGTTGTTTAATTACTTTGACAAGAGTCTCTAAAGTAATGCTGAATTCTGTCATTAGGAACGGGGTGACCTGTGTTTGCAAGGCATAAATACGCTAACAGTGACTTCATATAACAATTTGAAAATGAAAACAGAAAAGGTCACAAATGTAAAGGACTGGAATATAAGAAAGAAAAGGAAAACCTTAGTCTCTTGAAAGGAAAGATTTCTGCAACTAGCTAAAAACAAAGTCAGAAAAGAAAAAGAAAGATTTTCTATAAAAATAAGGTATTTTTATTCACTGTAACTAAACTCTAGGGAGATCTATCTAGATGAGCTTCACAGAGTGTCAGGCTAGATATGCTATGCAAAACATTTCTTCTAATGTTGAACAGCTTCTGTGCTGTTAATAAATCCTGTTTTTAATTAGACCACTTGAGTCCCAGACTTTTATAAGGAAAATTTCATACAGATTGTCCCAGAAAGGCAAAATTTAAGTCACTAAAAGGCAGTGGAAGAAAGGTGACCAATAGGGATTCCAGTCAAAAAGGACGATTTTGCACTTCTTTTAGAGAGCTGTATTACTACTGCAGGCCTAAGGTCACAGGCATTCTTTTTCCACTGACCAAGAACAAGAAGAAAATTCAAAACCCACAGTGAAGAACAGAAAATTTATGCCCTTTTTTCCTTCCGTAAATTATAAATACCTAGGCAGACAAAAGGAATGGTAAGTACTGGCTCTACTACCAAATGACAAAATCCCAAACATGAGATTGTTATTTCAGAGACTAGAATAGCACAGATTTTCAAGTGCAACTTCTGAATTTATCAGCCTTATTTTTTGTCCCAGTATGAAATGATTTAAAGGAATCAGCTTTTTTGAAAGCATTGAGAATGCTTATTTAGATTACACTAAAATTAACAGTGTCAAATAACAGACATACAATAAACAGGAAAAGTACAGTATCTGCAGTCAATAGAATGGTTAAAGACTTTAATGCTTTAATATCTAATGAAATTTAAAGTGAAAAAAACTTAAAAGATCAGGAATTTAAAAGCTTTGACAAAACGTGTGACAGGTAGCTAAAATGCTGATAAAATACAACCACTCTCTAATCTCCTATAATCTTCTTTCCTGCACAATTGTACAAACACTCCCAAAAGGGGAAAAAAAAAGTTTAATATTGTTCAATAACAAATTACTGAATGCAACTTTTGAAGTACACCTTGTAAATACAAAAAAATAGTTTTCCAGGTATAATACATGTGTTATTTCTACTATTATAATAGTTGCTTTATAGACACTCCCTACTTTGCATACAATTCTGAAATAACAAACACTAGCAGCAAATAATATTACAGCACACAGTCACAATATTTTTAGGACATATCTGGTCTGCAATTTCACAAACTAGCTGTTGCAATCAGCACAGAGGCACTGCAGCTGTCACCACCTTTGAATCTGCTTAATAATTATCCTCTAAAGAATACACAAATAAACCAACACCAGTAATTAACCATAAAATCTCCACGTAAAGAGAGCATTTCAAAATGGATCTACAGTATTCTGCAAGCATTGCAACTACTGACTGAATAGAAACTCTTTCAAAAGGCAAAAAGCATTAAATACTTATCTCAAATGCCCCACATGCATCTAATTCTCTTGGGTATTTATCCTCAATTGTTTTTTCCTGTTTAAGGATAGAAAGACCATGTGTATCACTAATATAATTCTTTCTTTTTCTCAGTTTAGAAATATTTTTTTCTTTACGTTTGAACTGCACCTGTCATTTGACACACTGCTGTGGCAAAAAGCTGTGCACAGAAAGGTTGTAAAAGGCATGCCCAACATGAAAGACAAAGAATGGTCTAAAATGGGAAGTCAATGACAATAGTTTGACTCAGTAAAAAATAACTTTGGGTTGAGGCAGGGAAGTATGGATGTATTTTTCCCTTGACCTGAGAAAGAACAGGTGGGACACTTAAAGAATCTTACTACAGATAATGAAGACCTTCACAAAGACTCTCAAGTTCAACTGAAATAGCAATCTGCTTGAAAAAAAAGCATTTGTCCCCTTTTTTCCCTATTCTATACATACCCAGTGGATCTGAAGACTGTTTCTTCTGTACCTGTTTAACCAGGAAATAATTATATGTAAAATATATTCAGCAAGTGATAATGAAGAAAATAAAGCCAAAACGTAGGGTATGATGTTACACAGATATCGTATCACAACTTTAGATCAGGAAATAACAGCTTATGAATTGAAAGCCATTTACAGGCCCAGGTATTTTGGTAAATTTCAACATTTCAAAGGGAATTATATAGAAAAGTTTAAATTGTCATACCTGAGAGTTTCAGGGATTAGCCCAACTCTTTTTTTTAAATACAGTAATGTGAATATGTGAGATGAATATGTGAAAGAGAGTCCACATGCAATGAATACATGGCTTGAAAAAAGACTGTCATGGTAAATGTCAGTATTTAAATAACGGTCTACAGCTACTCAGGCAATACACCTGTGAAACAGAGGTGTTAATTATATTATGAAAACACCTGAATTCACAGGTAAGACCCATTTTGTAGTTATGATTCTGCACCCATACGAACGTTATTTGTCATGGAAATAAACCAGATTTCAGTGTATGTATTTTCACATTTGAATGCATATGATAGTTATGTTTTCAATATATTTATCATGTATTTGATTATTTTTTGACACCATGAGGCTTACCGTACAATATGATCCCAGTAAAGACTTGTGTTGTATTAAATCAGCTGCCTCAATACTTTTAGACACCAAAACTACTTATTTTTCTCTTTGTACGGCAACATCATAATTTAAAGTGTATTTTCAATTGTGTTTATATTCTGTGACATAAAAAGCATATGAGGAAACATATCGTAAATAAATTATTATTACATTACTAGATAGCAATAAAGGTTGAAGGCAAGGAAGCAAAAAAACAAAGCACATTACTCCCTGATGGTGAGACTGCAGCCAACAGCAAACCGCTTAATCTATAGAGACAGCACAAATGTCAAAGTAAATTCCTGAGCAGGACTATATAGCTCCAGGGAAAGATAATGGCATACTGTGCTCTTCAGCTTCTAGGTCACAGCATGGCACGAAGCTCAGCTCATTCCTCTTTTATGCAATAATCCTCTGTTTGCATATGCAAACGTCAGAGTTTCTGGTTAAAGGCACATGAGGAACATTGTGTAATAAAACTCACCATTTTCACTTCTCATAGCATAGTCAGTAACTCACAGTGCAAGCCAAATGGTTTCTATCATGTTTGAAAACCAACCACAAGCTAATGGTACAGGCACAAACTATAAATGCTTGAGCAGGTATGAAACTGCTACTGAAAAGAGGAATGTAGATTCACCCAGGACATCTGATGGCTACCTAGTGGCCATGTGAAATGTGCACTTGACACACTTTTTTCTGGTTTCTGGTGGATGGATAAGAAGTAATAGCCATGGAAATCAGTAACCCTGGCAGTAAACCAAAAAGAACGAAAAATGCTGTCTTTATCATAGCACCTAAGAGTTGAGAGATGTTACTGAAATACAGAACAGGAAAATGCACTATCACTAAAGATAACACTATTGCGATATCCCGGCATGTCAATCAGTGCATGTGGTTACAGGCATGCTACCTTCACATTCAAATTAGAGGGGGAAAGCTGCTCATTTTTGCTGCTGCTAGAGTATGGCTTAGTACAGAGAATTTTCACAAAAGTGTCTACTGATTTCAACACTAAAGTATGCTCCTGAGAGGCAATAGAAAGAAGTGTTTATCTGCTAGCGAGACCTCTATAAAATGTTATATATGCCAAAGAAAATAACTTTTTCCAAAACTATCAGAATTCTTGAAAAATCATTTCTGGCAGTTTCTAAACATAGTTATACGGGCCAGAGTTTCATAAAATAGGATTCATAATCCAGCACACACCTGACAGCTGTTGTTACCACCACTGCTGCTAAAGTTGTTAACTGCTGCCATTTTCAATGACAATAAATCCCTAATTAGGAGAAACCTTGAGAGGAAACTGTCTGCCCCTGCTCTCAGGATACAGCCATACACTTTGAACCAGTCGTGATAATAAAAATTTAAAAAGAGAAATTAACATAAGCACTGATGTGATGAAGTGGGTGAAGACTTTTGCCAGCCAGCCAAACCGAGCAAAGCACAAGGTTTGCTGGAAAGCCCACATGCTAACTAACAGGAAAGATGTTGGGAAAGGAATATAGGAAAAGGCATAATGGCCAGCAAAGTCTTCAAAATCATTGGTAACTTTAAAAAAAAACCAAATATATATACATATTTTTTAAAGAACATATAGTATCACATATCTTTTGTAACCATATTTGAGCTAGGAAGAGGAACTGGAAGATGGGCTCCTCTAGACTGGAGATTAACCCCAGGGAACAGGCTGGTTGAGAATGTGACGGCAGGTGAAAGGTAACTTGGGTGGGACTCATAATTAATTTGCACATTCACAGTCCTTTAAAAGGGAAGAGATAAACAACAAAATAATATCATGAACTTCAAGAAGGCAAACAAATTTGGATGAATCAGTGGAAAGACAGGAAAAAGAAGTTAAGAAAAGAGGATCAAAGAACAATTTCTTCCAACGGACAGAAGGGCTGGAATTCCACTAAATCAGAGCTTTCATTGATCTTAAACAATAAAGTAGGACAAGTAGAAAAGAACATACAGTGACAAAAGAAGAAAAGCCAACACACATTATGGAATACAAATAAGAAAAGGAAACAAGATTAACATGAAAAAAATAACACCCTGTAAATACACTAGCAATGAGAGAAAGACAAAGAAAGTATTGACCTGCTACTCAATAGAGAGGTAATGCTATTGACAGAGAGAGCGCTGAGAAAAGGCCAAACTTTTCCATCAGTTGTCACTAAAACAGTCAATTGCAAGCAAATGACCAACTCAGTTTGTGCCAAAGGCAAGAGACAGCTCAACTCTTAACACTGGTCAAATTGATTTAAAGATGTGGGCTAGAATCATGACCATCTTGACGATCTTTACAATCGTTCCACCTCCTAAGAAAGTTAGGGAATTAAGGCCATTGGTAAACTTGAAAGCAAGAATTGAGTGGGAAGTGCAGTTGGGATTCAAGTGTGAATATCTGGGGAGACTTCTTTTTTCTGCTATATGCAGTAGAGTACAATCAATCTTTATAAATAACAGACTAGTGTCCAAATCAAGAATAAGGCAATGAAGAAGAGTTGAGTTCTAAAACTTCAGCGAGGAGCATCTGTGCACAAGAAACATCTTTTCTATTAAGTTGTCAACTGAGCTGAATCAGATTAATCTAACATATAATTTAAAAAAAAACCAACAAAAAACCCCCAACACTTTAAAAATGGTTATGTTTCTTTTCATCAGAAGCAGGTAGATGTTATACTGAAAGAAAGACAACGCTATTTATCTCCCTTAAATCCATAGTAAAAGCAGAAAAATTCTTTATGGAGCAATCATTCAGATTCACTATTAATTTTTCACCTTCATATCTCTTCCTTGTTCCTTCCTGGTTCTTTATCACAGGTTGTCCATATACAAATTAGTGGTGATAACACAACTGACATAACCAAGGCAAAATGAAACATTTTTTTCAGTCTTAGGAAACCCAGAATCACGGACTCCACTGAATAATCAACTAGAGGCCTAAATCTCCACTTTCTTTTAGTCTTCAGGGTAAAAAGTAAAAAAATATCGTTGGGTAAAGACATGAACACTTCGGAAGTAAATACACCCAACTAAATACAAGAGTTCAGACTTGATTATGAAATCTGACAGAACAATAAAGTTTAGGGATTTTTAAGTCCAAGATCACAAGAGCTCAGTCTCCTCAGGAAGGAGTTGCAAATATGAACACTGCATACACAAGATTTGCAGGGATTTTTTAAATATAAAATGCCTTTTTGTTACAATGTCATAATCAGACATCTATAATGTTGGCAGCTGCAAAATTTTTGTGTGTTTAGTGAATGAAATTACACTATAAATATCACCCCCTCAATTTTTTTTCCCAATTATTAAAACCAATAAATTCAGGAGAAATAGAACGTTTTTTTCATAATAAGAATCAAAATGAAGCTTGTGATTAATTTACAATCTATATAAATGAACAGTCTGTATTATATATACGTATATACCCTCAAATAAGAAATATACTGTGTGGATTTTGCAGTTAGAAAGAAACACCTATTTCTTTTACCTTGCGTGACACTCATTTGCAGTAGAAAAAGTATGCAAGTAGATTAAGTAAAAGGAACCATTAATTTGTGCTTACAGGTAGGAAGCAGATATTTAGCTTTCAGCTAATAACCGTTGTATAGGTTGAGTCAGACTGAAAAATATTTTTTTAAACATTGGAAAATTTAATTAACATTTTGCAGTCATTATACTGTTCGGCTGTAAGTTGATTTTCTTGATCAAGCTGTTAGCTGCTTTCAAAGACTAAGATAGCCTCAACTACTACACACAGCACAGAACATTAATCATATTCCTGACCTTTTCAAATCTGGGTGGGTCTTTTTTGTTTTGTAAATATGTGCTGTATCAGATGTGTGTGCTTCAGATTGATTTAGAATATCACTAGAAGGATACTGAAAAATCACAGAAGAAAGAAACGGAAAACCATATGAAATTGGAGAATCATAAGATGTAACTGAGACCAGAAGCAGAAGCCATTAATTTCACAAGAGAGCTTTGGATGGCATAAAAACCCACTTCAGATGCATTAGTTGGATATCACTTTCCATTTCAGTAAGAGTAAGATCAAATCAAGGCAGCCTTATAGTAAAAGGAATCCTACAGTTACACTCTCCAAAGAGGGGTCATTTTAATTTCAGGGTCTTTTATTACACAGCAAGATAAATGATTGAACTGTGAAATAACATTTACAACATAAATAAATTCTGATATCCTCTCTTTAATGCATTTAGACACTACAGAAGTCTTTTTGGTTTGTGTTTGCAGGAATTATGCTGATCTTTCAAATACTTTTGCACAACTTCAAAATATTTATATGAAGACTGTACTATTGCTAAATCTTCTGCCACTGCTTAATTTTGCACTAATTATCAAATTAACTTTTTTAAGGCTGTGATGATTTAATAGTTTCAGGGGTTCAAAGCTCCTGACCAAGAATGAACCTGTTTGTGATAAACACATTACTTTTTTCTTACCCCTGGAAGCCTTTTTCTAGAACAAAATATTGTTGTAAGTCAAAGCAAGAAAGTAGAAAATGATAGGCATTTCAGTTACAGAAAAAATTACTCAAAATAGGAAACTATACTTCTTACCAGCCTTCAGAGGATCAACTGACAGCAGAAAGAGAGCTCGATACTTTCAGAAGTGTTTCCAAAAACCAGGCAAGTAGGTTTGACTTAAAATGCAACTTATACTAATACATCTACAAAGGTGGTTTCAGTAAACACGGATGCTTTAGTGTTTATAATGTGCAAAGACTCTGAAGAGCTCAAAGATACTAGCTGGTCTGGTTTATGAAGGCATATTCCTTTAACAGAAGTTGATACTGCTTCAGTTTATTTTTCAGAGTTCTTTTTTTGCCAAGGACATCAAATTAAACTAATAGACATTAAATGTTTCAAGGGCAACAGTTACTTGTACTATTTCTATTATAAGAAAAAAGCTTTTTTTAATGCAAGACCTGCTTGAACTGGTGAAAAAAGCCTGTACCACCAGCAAATATTCAGGCATTAAATGACAAATAATCAGCATCACCCCTCCTTTCTTCTCCTTACAGGCTGGTTGAAATACTGTTCTTCTCAGTTATAAACCCATTGGGTATCAGCTATCTGTCTGATTAACCAAGGCCTACGTTTTTTTAAAAAAATATTTTCTTTAAATAGATAGATACCTTAAAAATTAAATGAAAAGCCAAGTTTAATCTAGTGGAAATCTGAGCATGTCTGTGATGTAGCTGAATTGCAAGGTCTGTATTAATCTACATCAGTGAAGATCTAGCTTAAATATTATAATTTTACTAAAAAAACTTTAATTTTATATTTACTTTTTTTTTCCCTGAAATAGAATTTTACACAGCTCTATAAAGTGTTAACAAGGTTGGCTAAACTGTAAATTAACACACAGCTTGTACATTGATTAAACTGTAAATTAACACACAGCTTCAGTTCAACTAAACTAGCATTTATTCAGAGAAAATGTGAAGTGCGTGTTGATGATACTCTCATTATGGCTAAATTGTGTGTTACATCCAGGCTTTTTTATGAATTTTTTGGGACGATCAAGTGATTTTTATTCATACTCAAGCAAAATGAAACTGAGTCACTTTTCTCTCAAGACTCTTGAGTTCCTGCCTGTAAATCTATAATTCACCTGAAGACAATACACAGCTTTTTCAAATGGGAAAACTCCCAGCTTTTTCTGATGATGATAATGATAGAAATCAGCGTGTACTCTAATGGCTTAGCATCAGTAAGGCTCCATCCCTCTCCAGCTACAACCCCACTACTCTGCACTAGGATACTGATCTGAGACATTTTTGGCGCTTGTTACACTTCCTAGAAATTTTGCTGAAAACCTCAATGCATAAAACACACTCTGTTGTTTTTATTTTAAGGTCTTGGCCAAGTACATGGAACACCTCTCACAAAAGATTATCTATTAATGCATGAGTATGTGCTGAGACACTACGCTGTATGCCAGCAGCTTAACAGTTCTGAATGTACTTAGCAAGAAACATCTTGATAATTTTATTTACATGCTACCAAAAATACCTTCAGGAAAATACATAAACATTAAATGAAATGCAAATTTGGCATCTGTCAGTTCAAACCTAACACACTACAACTCTGAGACACACAAGTTGGCTGAACAGAAAATCCTGAATCCAAGTCACCTCATCTCTAGTCATAGACTCATTCACACCTCACCCTCAGTGCCAAACCACCACTGACTAAGGGACAGATTTGTCTACCAGAAGAACAGCAGATTGTAGGAATGAGGTTAAATAGATTTTGCTGTTACCACAAGTACTTACAACTAACAGAACAACACATACATTTATTTTGCAGTTGAGAAGGAATAGTTCTGGACAACAGCAGTCAGTTACTATCCAGGTGAGAAAAGTAAAAGTAAAATACTGTAAACACAAGACTTAGTTAATATGTTATTTTTAGTTTGGCAAAGAAGACCAAAGGGCCATTTACCCTGAAACTTGGTGGCGGCTTAACACTGCAGTATGTAGATCAGCTATTGTGCTTCTATCACAAGACTAGCAATAATGGTAAATATGTTTAGATTTTAATTAAACTTTCCATAGACTTGAGCATATGTCACTAACAGTATTTCAATTTCTTATGTCCGATAATATTTACATATCTTCACCACCTCTTCCCTTAAGCCATAAGGAACTATGCATAATCAGTGCTTTTCCCCCAAGGAAAGAACAATCTGTATTATAAACAACTTCAACTATATTCCATATATAATGACCATCTACGCTTCAAGATTATTGTGGCTAGTCTGGATCAAGTTATTAGCATGCTCTAGCTCTGAAGTCTTTATTTTCTTCAAACGTATTACTGAATTTTAAAATAAGCATTCATGTTTCTTGCTTTAAGGCAACTTGTTTTCTCCATGTGTCTGTAGTCATGTTTATATGTCTTCATTTTAAATAGTCCAATTATATCTTAATGTTACCCGAAAGACTCTTTAATCTTTCCAGTTCTCTATGTGATGCTTAACTATTTCACTGGGTTATAATACTTTTCCAATGTTTCCACTGTAGATTTTGAAGTGAAAATTCTACTCTAGTCCAGTTTTAATTTGCATTTAGAAATCATTACTCCTTCAAACCACCCAAATATCAGAAAGAACTCTTTATATTTTTAAACTATATTTTTAATAGAATATATACACTACCTTAAAAACGCTCCCTCTTCTCAGGAGCATTACATTCTTCTTTTTTAATGTTTTGCTTTCAGGACTACATAGCTATGCATGCCCAGAATTTATGCTCTGGAATTCTCAAAGTCATTTCACTTGGCTCTAGGAAAACACATGGTAATTCCCAGTAAAGTTTTCCCTACTGCTTTTTTAAGCCTGGGGGGGCAATCCAAAGGCAGCACTGGCAAGAATAGCCACATGTGCTAATGTGGAATTATGGCTAGTCAAATACATTTTTGAATCAGGTTAGTTGCATTTACAATTCTTAACATTCAAGGGCTCACATATGTTATCCACTTGTTAAACCACTTATGTTTCAGAGTAATACAATTAAGCCCAAACTTAAAAAAAAAGGCAACTCATCAATGACAGAACAGTCACTAATCAGAAAAGAATATGATAACCTCCTCTGCTGTTCTGTTTATGCAAAAGAAGAAAGGATGAAACTCAGTGGTAATCTTCTTATTTGTAGTTCCTCATCTACTGTTAATTACTACTTCTGTTAATTAAGCTGTAGTAAGTGAGCAAAATGAAACAGTTTTTTTAAAAAGCCAGATAAATTCTTAAACTCAGAGATTCAAGTTTAACAGTGCCTTTCTGATTTCTCAGCAAAGATTTGATTGGATATTATTGCTGAATTAAGGAGGACCACCCACCAAACAAACCCAGGTTTTAGTTAAGTGTTAGTTCTAGATGAAACTCTGCAGTAGACACAGCATCAGCTTTGTTTACCAGCTTAGAGAAATACCCTCTGAGGTTCAGAAGCTGAACCTAACACAGTTGGTCATATGCAATTCTATTAGGAGCGGAAGACACCTAAAACTTCCCAGTGTGATTCTTCTTTCATTTTCTAAGGCACTTGGTCACTGACCAGCCATTCTAAAATACATCACAGAGCCCTTCTCTACAGAGATTGCATTATTTGATCAAATGGATAAATCAAATTATGTGGCAAACATAATTGGACTATATTTCTGTTGAAACTACCTGTACTCTGTCTTGAAGCTTTATTTTTCCCTCTCACCTATAATGCACCAGATACTTAACTTACTAATGTACCAGCTGGATATTGAAGAAAAGCCAAACCAAAACAAACAAACAAACAAACAAAAAAAACTACCAAAAGGCAAAGGTTCAACTGATTTGTCAGGGTAAATGTAACAAAGAGGAATAGTGCTCATACTCCAGAAGGTACCAGTACTGTATTACGCTGTTAGGCAAACATCTTACTAGATCTGAACAATAGCTACTGAGCCCCAATGTTCCCAAACACTTGCCTTATATCAACAACTTATTGATCTACCGAAGTCAATTAAAATTCTCATGTGCTTAAAGGTCGATAAATTGGTTTAATCTCTTACCAAATCATAACTTCAAGATATTCTTTATACAATCCCCTTAGTGTCTTTTTTCATGCGCAGTCCCAGTGACTTCCATTAGCTCATATTAAAATATCAGTATAAAAGCTACATGAAAATTCTTCCTAAGTATCTAACTCCATTTAAAGCAAAGCAATGCACTCTGTACATAAATTGTTTTTTCCTATTCCCCATTTTATAATCTCTGCCTCTTTGTAGGGAGGCAAGTGTTTTTCACTGTTGGAAAGTACTAGCATACTGGGTGCATATTTGATTAATGCACATGAAATGAATACCCTTTTTTTTAGTTCTTTTTCCTAGTACACCCTTTTAGGACAGTGTCTATAGAAAAGGTCTTTTTGAAAAGAGGTGCTTAAAATCTGAATAGAAAAAATAGAATCATACATATTACAGATAAAAAAAATACCCAGTAGGCCAGGTATTCTGTCTCTGCACTACAGCAAGATTTTATCCATGGTACATTTTGTAGTATTTTAGCAGTGAAGTTTTTAATGTGCTAAACAAGAGGACTTTTAACAATTCCTCTTGGGAGATTTTTTCCACTTAACATATATTCCTGAAGAAAGTTTTTCCAACCTTCTACCTACATCTTCTGTTTTTTAATTTTACCATATAATGTCCTATATGTGAATACCCTACATATTCCTTCCTGTCTTTGGTCTTTACATACACCAGATATTTCAGAGGTCATCTTCCTCAGCCTTCTCCTAATCTCTTACCTGATATATAAACATTTAGTTTATTAACACACACACATACACACAAAAAGAGATAATATATAAATATAATTTGAACATTATATATATATACACATATATAAACACACACACATAAACATAAATACTTATAATATAAACGTGTATTTAATGTTTTCCTCTTAACACAAAACTTCCATCGTCCTCATTTTTGTTCATCATAGAATCATCCTCAACAACATTTTGGGATATTGATTTATGTATGTTTAGATGCCACTGCATCTACAGTCTGAGACGAAATATCTTGACTTCTACCATGCAACACTGAAAATTTCTGTTTAATAGACCTACACAACAATGCAGCATCTACAAAATACTAAATTATAAACTGTCTCCACTATATAGTTGCTTGGAATCATAACAGATTTTGCCACAAAAGTCAACTTTTTTTTCTTTTATTCTCATTATAGAACAAGTGTAATCGCACTTTTAAATGTTAATAGCATCATTAAAAAACAAAAGATAGCATCATTAAAAAAAAAAAAAGATTCCACAACTTAATGAATTTAGACTTTTGTTACTGACTCCTGTGCTATCACGTAAGTTAATTCAGGAAATATAGTCTAGCTTAAACCACTCAGAAACTGAAAGCTATTAAGAGTGAGTTAGGCAGAAAACTGTCAGATATAATTTGGACAAAGCTGATTCTACACTGAAGAAAGGTAGCTATATTAGAAGCAACCTCAGGGGTCAGGTAGTCCTGTTTTCTATGGTTCATTTAATGAAATTATAACAACTGTAGCAATTATTCTTAAATCATTAAAAAGTTGATGACTGTCTCATTAAGTATCAGCAAATATATACCTGCTAATATAAAGGATAAATACAGAATGACCAGACATTCAAACACAGAAATTAAGATCCACAATTGCCATAAACACATACAAAGTGACACAGCAATATTTGCTTTGGCAATAACACAAGACAAACTTTTTATGTAGTTTCTATGTATTCTTACTTTGTCTCGGCCAAACCCAGACCATGTGAATTCATAGAAAATAAGTAGGTAAAAATTCTCAGAGACATCTAATATTTTAACTATTTTTTTTCCTCCTCAAGAAGCATTTACTATTGATGGTTACATTAGACCAAATTAGGGTATTTTTTTCTTTCCTTAAAAAAATATTCTATCAACATTGTTTGTCAATCAAACTCTTACAATTGCCATTTCAGAGTTCTATTTAATAGCTCAAGCCTGCTAGAAGACAGTGTCAGATACATTTCCAATCCTGTGCAGAATTCTGGAGATGCCTCATAGCTTGTAGGAGTAAAAACCGCACAACAGCAATTACCTGTGGAACAGACCCTGTACAGCATTAGCTTGATAGTAGGTAAATTGCAAATTACCTGCTACAAAGCAAGGCCCAAATAATAAAATCTTTGTGTAAACACATGGTTTACTCAAATATGACAATTACCACTGATCCTATGTGTAGTTAAATATTTCTGAATTTCAAGCAATGAGGAAAGTGAATAATTACATTATCAAAATCTATGGAGGCTTACAACACATAAATTCTACTTTATAATGTCACATTTGGTATCCAAAACAAAGCCTTCACAGTTTCTGATGTAAAGTGATCTAATGGTATTTCAATTTTAGAGTGAAATGAGATGTCTTCTATGGATCTCTAGTATCAGTGAGAATCAATGAAGTGGCAATTTGCAGTAATAGGCAAAACCTAAATATGACACACCTGGGAAAGAAGCAGCTCTCAGAACTACAGCACACTCAGCCCAACTGTCTCTATTCCAACAAAGGCTACATTAAGTCAAGCTCACTCACTCCCTTAAAGTCGGAACATGCAATAAAATTAATGTTCCTCTACATATTGATTTTTCACTTCATAAAAATGTAACACTCTGCAAAAGAAAATTTCATATCATTGCAAGTTTTTGTATTTGTCTTTCTTTGGCCTAATTTCAACTGAGCCAAAATGCCCCATTCCTGATGCTGTCCCAATGTCACAGATCCCTTTTTCCAGATAATGTATCGCAACTGCCATGTTATTGTCATATGCAAAACCCAACAGCAAATCTCCTACTTTTAGTAACATGAAGTCAATCTGAATGCTTGTTTAACAAAATACAATGGATAGCTTCACTGGGGTACAGTAAAACAGCTTTAAGCCTGGGATTCCCCACTCAAGTTTAACACCAATGATTTTCAAATACCTATTGAAAAGGAAGAAATTGTAACTTACCCAGATAGAAGAGCTAGTTCGTGTCAGTTTTCTGCATTTTGACAATACTGAATTATTGTATGTGTTTTGGAGAATTTTGGAACGTAAAACAGGATAAGACAGTAAAAATGGGATGTTAAGCTTGGAGTATAAGCAAAGAGATCAAATAACTACAGTAAACACAGAAATTCTGCCTAGAGACATCCCATCATTAAACATAAGCATTAAGATCATGCTTAGAGAGATTTCTGCAATGCAGGGAATATCTACAAACAAAATAAAATATAGTGATCTCTGTCTCTACTGTAAGAGACGTGGAGGATTACCGACTCCACTTTGGTATTTTCAAATGCAAGCTAACTAATAGCTAGTTTGTAATGAAACTCAGGCACTATATACAAATGTAAAAAACTGTTTCAATAGTTTGAATTTTACCATATTTGGCCAAATCTATTTGCCAAATTTGACGCAAAGGAAGTGTTAAAAATTATTTCCTCTGTCTCTCTTATATAGTTACTTGTTCTGGTATAAATATTTTGTCTTCAGAAATCCACAATATAATTTCTATTACCATCTTTGCCATACTTTTAGAATGTTTGCTTGGATTCTACAGAGTTTCTGTGTCCTGTTTTTTCCATTTGAATCTTAGTGAAAGGTGAACCTCAGAAGTAAATTGTTTACATTTCATATTTTCTTTCCTCTATATAATTGTAAATGTTTATGACAATTCCTTTAGCATTGATTTTAACATAAGTTTGATCACTAATAATATAATTTAAAATTACTACATTCTTAAAATTATACACCTCTTAGAAGACAACTTGTAGATAAATAAAACTGGGAGAAAAGATTATTTCTATGTTACAGATTAAAAATTTAAAGGTTCAAACTGATTAAGACATGAACAACAGCTGACGCCTCACATGTGCATAAGGACACTTGACCAATGTTCCAAGTCTGCTGAGCATGGTAGCAATAATTCAGGTGGTCACTGAAGTCTTACTCCCAATGGCTCAGCCTCCCTTACTGTCACTGCTGGAAATACAAAATTAAAACAGTAGGACAAGACCTTTAAACAAATAGACAAGGCTTTTCACTGCTTTCATAAAGCTAAGTATATTTCTCAGTGGTACATCTGTATTTGCCAGTGTTATCAACCTTAGAAGTTTTTTCAGTTACCACAGAACAAACTTTATTGTTCTATGGCCACAGCAATGTGGCACTATGTTTTGAAATTCAAATACTTAGTAACATCTGAGCTGAAGTCTTTCTTTCTTCTTTTAGTATAAAATTATTTTGTCAGAAGCTTCTTCTCATCAGCCTGCTGTTTAATTGTTTTTGTCTTTAGCAACCAGAGCATTCACACTTTTTTAATTATTTGATGGGTAGTCCCTAAATGACTGCAACAAACATAGACAGGACAACCATCATTTCCTTCCATGGCAAAGAAGAACTGGCTGTGGCTAAACACTGTAATCTGTAGAATTTACATAAACACGTTAATTGGCCTTCTTTTGTTTATCTTCAAAACCATATTAAAATGCCAGACACCGCTGCCTCTATGAGAGATTAAATTCATGTCCTTTCTAATTCATGATGTCACCCCAGTCACAAGCAATTTCCAGTAGTTATACTTGAAAAGAAAGACGACTAATGAAAACATCAGTATAAAACTTTACATGTGTAAGTTGTGCAGACACTCTAGAAAATATTTAGTATTCGAGATCCCTTTCTCACACTGCTGGGAAAAGATATATAGGCCAGAATTCCTGAAGCCAAATCAAACTTCAGTTCCAATAAAATAGGCAGATATTATAACATAAGCTGAGTGCTTCAGCTTTTATTTCTATTAGATTATTGTTTTCTCACATACAAGTAACAAAATTATTTGACAGTGTAACGCTTAAGAATGAGCCAAATCTTTGGGGGTTTACTTTTTCTGAAAGGGCTGATCAGTACTAGCAGAATATTTTATGGCAACATATCATATGGAAAGTACCACATGAATTTATGGAACACAGTGAATGGGTTAATGTGATGGCCAAAAGGCCCTTTCTGGTGTTTTACGGGAGACTGAGAAAGAAAAGTCCTCAAACTGAAGAGTAATAGTAACATTAGAAGAGTGAAAATTAGTAAAATTAGAAGACTCTTAGATAGGAAATATTTATACAAGGTAGGCCAAGGACTGCAGCAGCAAGGTCATAGAAAGCTGAGTGTCTGGGAGGAGAATGAAAGGAGGAATGAGGAAAAGAGATTTACAGTAGTAAGCAGCTCTGAAGACTGCCATGTAATATACACAAACTGTGGCTCCTGCACGAGTCCAACTTTTTTTTTCTCTTCAATGTGTAGATTAGTTTTGTGCTCTGTTTCTGACAAATAAGGACAAGATTCAATTATTTTATTGTTCTTGTCTGGCACATCACAGTCAATAAGCTTATATCTATAGTGCTTCAAGAGATGAGAACTAAAGGAAAAGAATAGAGACTACGTAGAAAATCCACCATCAAGAGACTGAACCCACATGTCCTAGTCAAGTCCATATTATTAGATCATCTTGAAATGGATATAATTATCTTTATTCCTTACCTAATGTTAATGAGAACACTGTAGTTAGAATTAAGTGCCACTTAAATATTGTACAGCATTCTTGACCACAGTTAGAAAATATACCACAGTTAGAAAATATATAAGGTAAGAAACCCATACTATCGTGAACACGCGCTTTTTCACTTATTCCAGTATAATACTATTTTTTCAGAGAAACAAGCAAGAGAATGTTCACAAGTGAGAAAGAGAACTAAAAACATAGCTTTAGCTTTTTAATCTAATGAACCAAAATCTCTTTAACAATTGTGACAGGCCCAGTACTGACAACACTTACAAAACAAAGGATGAACACTACGCAAATATTATTCAGATCAAATTTTTACCAAGACCAGGCCTTAGGTCTCTGTCTGCAGAGAGTTATATTTTTACTTCTGTGCTTATAAAAAAAAAACTTAAAATGCATAAAAAGGTTTATTATACTATACACAAACATTATAGTCAATATTATCTTTCATTCCCACTATGGAATTGTGAGTCACACCTTGCTTTGGAACGGACCTACCTCTCTGTCTAACCTCTGGAGGCACAATATTGGCCAGCATTGATGTTTAATTAAATGATTAGCTCAGAGGTTTTGAATGCTTATCATGAACTAATGCTCATCATAAACTGACTTCACTGTGCTGCCAAAATGCATTTTAAATACAGAAAGACAGCTTCAATAAAATATTAATTTTACAAATTTAAATGCACTGTAACAAAGGAGAAAAATTAAACAGCCTTGGTCACCCAGCCACATTATACCTACAGACTTTATAGGCATTTTAAATTATTAGCTAGATGACTATTACCATGCAACCATAGAGGTCCAAAATGAGGACTGGGGCCCCTGAACTAAACAGAGAAAGCACACAGTGCTCTAAGCATCTTATGAGTCAAAGGAACTGCTTTGTAAAAGACTCTTAAATGCATGCTAGATTTGTGGCAGTAACTGCATTAAGCAAACCTATCAACTGCAGTGAGGGTAGATGAATGTAAGAGTAGACTACTGCTCATGACAGAAGATGTTGGCAAACTGCTCTAACTGGCCATGCTTCAGCAAAGCATTTAAGCACATGCTAAAGGCCTCTCTTGGCTATGAATACTTTCTTGAATTGAGCCTAAGTGCTTTGTGGAGTTAAGGCCAGATAACATGCATTATTCCTTTTTGTGCACAACAATGTTCAAATAGAGAGTTCTTAGAGAACTGATACATTCAATTTATCTATCATTTAAGAGAAAAAAGAACAGGATGTACTTACCAACTCTAGGAATTCATTATTTTCATATGCATCGACACTCACACCTGAAGTTGACTATGAACTTACTTGGTACAAACCATTCTCTGCAAAGCTGGAGTGATGGAGATGCAGTGATGCATGTTGGAATTAGTGTATATTTATAACAATGAATGTAAGAAGCATATTTTTATTATAAGTAAAGTAAGTATGTGCAGTTTGTTGGAAACTGACATGCAGAAAACCATGCAAAAGTATCTTTGCTTTTTAAAGGAAGTTTTCATAGAAATTTATGTATTTCATAGATTATGTTCTTTATGCTGGTCACTTGTCTGAAATACCTGTCTTAGGGAGGAAGCTGTTCAGTCATTATTACAATCTCATCTTCAAATACAAAAATAAGCAACTCTATCACCAATGCGAAAATATTTTGTAATAAACAATAGAAAAGACTTTTTTTTGTGAGTAGAGGTGTAATCAAATAAAATCAGAAGATATCAAAGGGAACAAGCATTTCCATTTTTTTTAGTGTAACAATTATTAATTGAAAACAGAGATATTGTTTCTTATCAGTTTTATAGATGCTATAAGCTACTGAACAAATTGAATCTTTCTATTTGTTTACAGTCCTTAAAGAACACTACACTTCTCGTTACAGATACCCTCATATGTCCTGACTTTGTGATTTGAAGCCTTAAGGGAAGAAGTACTGCAATATACAACTTTTGCTCAGAAAATCTTTCATGTCTTAGGAAATAAATGTAAGCTTCATTAAATAAAATGATTAGAAGTATAATCAATTGCTTTCCTCTAATGAAAGAGGCATGCTCCTACTTCCTCCCACTGTACCTCTACCCTCCAACACTTCTGGTACTGGAGGGAAAAAACATTTCCAAATTTTAATTTAGAAAGAAAGAGCCTTTTGATTTCTAAGTCTAGTGTCCAGCATTTAAAATTACATATTTTACATATTCCATGTGACAAAATGGTCCAGTTGTTTCCTAGTACTAGGACAAAGAACCAAGCCAGCACATTTACTGACTAATCTAGAATCTTACTCTCAGATGGTTACTGTCTCTCGTTTCTACAAAATAAGTCCTCACTGCCGGCATATACACATTTGTTCTTCTGCTAACATTGCTCTACAGCTTAAACAGACATTCTTGCTCTGCCAGCACTTTTCCCTTTGAAGAGAATGGAAAGACAGTACAATTTCTTTATTCCAAGGACAAATAATGACATTATTTTATAATTCATGTATAAGACAATGTCTCTATTTCCCCAACTTTAGCTACCCATCTTGCACCTCTTCTTTTAGAATTTATGTTTCAATCATAAGTGACCAAAACTGCAAACAGAATTTCAGATGAAATCCTGTTAGTACCGTGTACATTGCCTATAATATTTTCTTTTCACTCCTAAAAATGCTATAATGCATCCTGATAGAACTTTACACTTGTCTTTTTTTATTGCCATGTCACATTTATGGCTTTAGCCACCCTGAGACTAATAAAGCCAGATCTCTCTCTTCCTCTGACACTTTCAATTATAACTCCCAGCTTATAACAAAAAAATCTTATTAGTTCCTAATTAGACTTTGTACTACACAATTTTGTTTCACTCACCCTTGCTTCTCTTTCCTGATCTGACTCTCCCATCTTCTATCAGCCAGTTTCACAGCCTTAATACTCAGAGAAATATTTCCTATTGCCTCCAAGTTAAGCCACAGTTCAAGACAGATTTCTGTCAGGAGTAGTACTGATCTCAATTAAACGAATCCAAGAGGGGGGAAAAATACTTTTTCCTCAGCCATATTGGCTCCCCTATCCAGTTTATCATGCAAGTTCTTCCGTCAACAGTCAACATCAGGGTGAAAACAAGCCTGGGAAAGGAGGATGTCCTCCTTTCAGCAGACACATCAGCCTGCTCCAGAGGCATTACCCTGTAGATCTTCACCAGCCTCAGCCTGCCTAACAGCTGATTGCCATGATCTTCTCTTCACTATTGGCCTTTACCTTTTCCTGGCCCCAGCACTTGTTGGATCCATCACTCATTGCATTGCTTCAGGATGCTAAGAGAGGAGACCACCATTCACCTCTTGCCAGTATCCAACGTCAGCATGCTGACAGGGCTGAGCAAAGGGTCAGAGTGGGAGAAAAGCCCATGGAGGGGGTGGAGAATGCAGCTGCTGACGGCAGAAGGCTGGAAAAACTGCAGCCAGCAAGTGAGTTTGCAAAGGTCATTTTACAGCCCAGTATCAGACTGGTGAGAGCTTGCTGCTCTCAGAGGACCAGATCCTTTCCTCCTTGACCCCCTTCCTCCCCTTCCTCTTCCCCACTTCCCGTCATGTGCTTCTAATCTGGGCATTGCTCAGCCCCTTTGTGAACTGCCTGCACCCACCTCAGAGCAAAGAACTGCCTGAAACCCGCTGAGTGACGGTATGTACCGATGCTGTGTCATGACACATAGCAAGGGGGAGAGAGGCATGAAGGCAGCTCTTCTCCTTTTCAACTGTTTTATCTATAGACTTCTAATACAAACTAATAATTAGTAGTAGTAATAATAACTAAGGAATGTATTTGACTTGCTGGCTATAAACCAAGTGTAATGCTACTCAGTGTTAAAAACAATATGCAAAATAAAACCAAGCATTTAAATTAATGCTTGAAAGGTATTTATAAGTTGGGAAGATTTAAATCACTAACTCAGCCAAATGCCACAACATGAGCTCATGTTACTTTTGATTACCTAGTGGGGCAATTAGAGAAGTTTGGGGAAAATTATGCCTTTCCTTCAGAAGAAGCCCGAAAGACAAGAAGAAATATACTGGGACGCCACGCTGCAGAACTGAAATTGACATTCACCATCTTGTCATATTAGAGTGCAGGCATACCAGCTGATATAGAAACATATCATTAAATAAGGTGTCTTGTCCAAATATTTATGACTTAAAGACAAACTTCTGCTTTAAAAACTCATGAAACTTTAATGAGGACAGAAGGCAGTAGAGAGAGAAGGCTTGTGAAATGAACTCTATATTTAACTCCAGGGTAGCAGCTGAGAAAATGTCCCACAGTTATTACATGCCTTGAGAATGGAGAAGAGGTTCTGACACAATTAGCCTTTTGGCCATATAGAAAAGTTATTTTTAAAAGTAAGTGGTGCTTCTCTGAAGGCTAGAATTTGTTCACCTTGCAAACTCCATTCCAATCAACACATCTTCAAAAGTGATAAACACACAAAGAAGAGTATTTGCAATTGACTTTTCTTTTCAAAATAAGTATAAGAAGCACCAAAACATATTCTTTGCCTGCACGTACATTGTCTTTATTTGGAAGAAATGACAAGAACAGAAAATATATGCCAAATACTAATACAGGAGCAGATGACAGATAAACAGTAATAAAAGGGAAGGTAAGGGACAGTCCTTCCAGAAGTAACAGTTTAGTCAACCTGGCAGACACATTTTTTGTGCTCTTAACTGAGTCTTCTGTTACATGCAAAGTATTTTTGCGAAGCTATGAAATTAATTACAGGATTAAGACTTAACAAATCTATCTCCTCCTGAGCCACCTAACATCCTTATGAGAAAATATATTTTTATTTCTGTTTTAATGGCAGCACTCTACCTTTGCGGAGCATACGCACTACAATCGCTGCTGCAGGTAATTGTGCATATAGCAATCACGAGAAATTTTGACAATGAAAAAGTTGGTGGTTTTCCATTGCAATTTAAAATATTTTCAGCAGTTCTAGTAATTTGGAACTCCAGTTAAGTACTGCAACTTTTCTGTTCTATTCCAAAGTGCTTTCTGCTCACAGTTACTTCACTGTTCTATGAAAATAAACAAAATAATTTTATTCACCTTAAAAAATAACTCATTATGGGGAGGAAATCAAGCAAGCAAAGTTTCAGACCTGAAGTTTAGGTGCTGAAAATGTAAAAATGCTGTCTGAAGACAGAAGTCAATTTACACATACTAAATATCTCAGCTAGGGTAACTTTATGTGCCTCTGTACACTTTTCATCTTTTACATTCCCTAACTACTCACCTGCTTTACGTATTCTCAGCAGTGCTATCTATTGTTCATCTTGGTTGTGAACTCCAAGTAGAATCAGAAACAAAAGTTTTGCTATCCTATTTATTTGTCCATTGTTCTAGGAAAATAAGCACAGGGCTGTTCTCTAATAGAATTGCATACTTTCACCACTTGATTCTGTAAATTCCAAATTATTTGTCTACACAGAATCTGCTCCTGATTTAGAAATCAGATTCTCTTTTACATATATATACATCTATCTATCTTACTCAGCTAGCAGTCTCAGCTCAAACTATAGCGTCATCTTTAATTTCATTAAAAAAAAAAAAGAATTCTAGAATAAACCCTAGCATCAGCTAGAAAATATATCACATAGTCTTGTTGCCTTTCTCCATCTTGCCATTTTTTACCAGTTTTTTCACATTTTTGTAAATAATTCAGACATTAATATGCAACTTAATCCTTTGAATACTTTATCACAACTTATTATTTCAGGTTTGCGACAAAGTCAATTTTTAAGGCACCAAAAATGTAGTACTGAAACCAGTGCTGTAGGTCACATGTTGACATCTTAACGAAAAGACTATTGTAGGATTAGAAATATAAATGTTAGGAATTAAATATCTGATATGCAGTGACTATCTTATCATTATAAAATACTGCAATTTTACATTAAAAATTGACTTTCTATGCTTAAAGATTTTGTGTTATATCCATTAGTATACAATATACAACACTACACAACCTACCTGAATACTTTGCCCTGTAGTCGTACTTTGTATATCTCACTTTTAACTGCATTATTTTAACAAGACATTCACTAGACCTTCAGTAAATCCATGACTCTGAATGTAGTATTTACTTTTTGTGCACAAGGTATAGAGGAACAAAGAGAGATAGGAAGATATATAATATCAATCTCTTTAAAGCAAAACAATGTGCACTGTAAGAAATCTTCAGTATAGTACTGGAAATAATATTTTCTACATAAGTTTTGCCGCATTTATTTAATTTTTTGGACAAAATTTTGTAATGCATATTAAAAAATATGGCTAAGTTTCAAATAGATGAACAAACCAGAAAAGACACAGAAAGATTACTCTCATAATCCAGAAAACTTGAGAATCAGATATAGGTTAATATAGTATCAAATTTTACATAAGGAAATGAACTGCAATAACAAATGTAAGTGAAATGAGGACAGTTTCAACATGGTCCGCATTAGATGAAGGCAGATTTCACTGCACTAAAAATTACAGGAAGGTTTAAATGACCACATTAGCAAAGAATGCTCCCCCCCCAAAATCACCCTTTTCCAATAAATCTTACACATCTGAAGAACAGCCTTTCCACCACACTGAATATAGAGAGCATCTCAGTATTCTGACATAAAAGGTTAGAAATGGAAAGACAGCTAGAACATATCTGCCCCAAGAATTTTGAAATTCTTTGAAAAGGAATTTTGTATTTTGAAAGAAAATTCACCAAAGTAAAGAAAAAACTGTAATTGCTTGAAGAGATACTTTATAAACAGGGTGAAAACTATAAAATATTACATGACAGGAACTAAACATGGATATTAAATACATAAGCAGGTTGATGCCCATGGTCATAAGCCTGATACTTAAGCTACTTGGTTTTGTGCAAAGGTGGCTTATTTGTGCTCTATTTATGACATAGTGTCTTTTGTTCCATAATATATTTAAAAACAAATCTGAAAAATCATTACCCAACAATATAAGCAGCACTACAGATTGACTGGAATTCTAAACCTAAAGCAATCTAATCAGCCAATTTTTAAAATAAAAAGACCAAGAATCAAGAGAAATAATCATCTGTCATGCAAAACAATATAATTTTCTTTCTTTTGCCCATTAGTCAATGGCTCTTTTCATAATCTGATAAGTGAACAGCAACATAAAACAGCTGGAAAACTTGTGAGTTTATATGCCTGGGAAAGAGTTTACTGGAGCTTAATTTGAAATGTAAAGAGCCAGGATTGAAACTCAGAGGCGTACTGCTGGATCAGTTTGGTCTTCTTTTTAAGCTAAATAGAATTAGGCTAATTAAGTGTTTTCAAAAGTCTCTTTTGGATGCAAGGTTTTATTTTCACCTGTTTCAACTGTGTCATATACATTTACCACTGCTTGGAACCAACTTAGACACCTGCCTTTTGGGGAATTAAGATATGCTCTAATATGCATACATCTACAATTTACTTATATTCATTTATATACATGTATATGTATTATACTATGTAAATGCTATTTATATACATGCATACATAAATATAGATAGATAGATAGATAGATTAGATAGATTAGATAGATAGATAGATAGATAGATAGATAGATAGATAGATAGATAGATAGATAGATAGATAGATAGATAGATAGATAGATAAAAACTGTGAGGATGACAAATAAAGTCTAGTATCTGGCTCAAGTTCCCAAGTCACTGGAAACAAGCTTGTGTCATAACCAAATACACCGTGGAAGCAGAAACAGTAAACAGCAGAACATCTTAGCCATAAGGAACTAAATTCTTAAGGTGGAATAAATGCAGATGGAAAAAAGGATTTGCAACTAGAATCAGGCCAAAGGTTCATCTAATGTCTTTTACCCAACACAAGCTAAAAGCAGATGGAAGATGGGATCATTCCATCTGCAGATACACTTGTGTTGTCTAAAAACAAATTCACCAGAAATGCATATGCACACACATATATGCACGCATGTACACAAAAAGCAGGACAGAGGGGATGCAAAACCAGCATTATGGCAAATTACACCCAGGAAGAGATACCGTAAATTAACTGCTAATGAGCTGCATATCTCAAAAATAACTTATTTTCTCTCTTCCTCCTTCTAGAAAAGCTTTGTACTAATACTGCTAAAACAAAGACATAAAATTCCGATCACACTGAAACCAGTAATTCACAAAACTCTCTTCAACAAAACCAACACTTTACCCAGGTTTTCACTTACATATGTTGCTTACTATTACTTATTTTAGCTTATGGGTAATTTGCTTCCCAAGTGCATAAAAGTAACGTTTACTATAGGCCTTGGAAAAGTAACCGTGGCATATGCAGTAATCACTGTCATGAAAGCCACCATTTCACTTTTCATGGCTTCAATAAAACCAGTGGCAAATTTCTCTTTATAAAACTTTAATTCTGAACCCCATAATGTAAAACGTTTTATTACAAACATCTATCTCATCCCCTACAAGTATGTTTGGGAATGATTTGTCAAAGAAAGTGAGAATGATTCCATGCTTCCTTGAGATGTTACCAATAAATTACTGAAAATTAGCTACCAAATAAGCCCCATGTTGCTGTTGCTAAATGTTTCATTTCCACAAGCTCTTTAGAGAGCCAGTGCATTATCCCACTGAACTACTGAAATATGGAATTACGTAGTATTAAAGGTGAGGTATGTGTTTATACAGCCTATTGAATGCTTTCAAAAATAAAGACCTATAGCCTTTCATTGTTTAAAAGCAGTTTCTCTCTTTCTTTAAACCCTTTAAAAAGCCTATGAAGATTTTAATATTCACAGGATTTACACACAGGTAAAATAATAGAAGTATGGTTCTCAGAACAAAAAGATTTGCTATGTATTATAGAGCGCTCTAATACTAGAGCTCTTCTGAAAGGGTTGATTAATCATACTATTTAAAGGTTGTGACACATTTATGCTCAGACTAATACAGGCAAAGCTGGTAATTCACAGTTACAAACCTGTGCAAGAGACAGCTTGCATGTTGGGACACTTGGTTTTAAATTCTGGACCTTTTTGAACCCTGCCTGTTGCTTTGTGTTGAAGCCAGTTAATTAGCACATCTTAAGTCTTTAGTGATTTGTGCATAAAGAAAAAAAAAAGCTTAATTTGTTGTTATTTGGATTTGCTTTGAAAAGCCTTTGTCACTTAGGTTGGCTCAGAAGAACCATAAAACCTGCAAGGAATAAGGATAATAATTCATATTGTACTTCTCCTTAGCCAAGACCATAAAATTTTAGACTTACTTCTACAAAAAAAAAAAAAGCAATCTGCAATCTGCAGAACATTTCTTTAAAATACAGAAAGAGGTGTTGACCATAAATATACCAAAGATGTCAAGCTAATTTAGAAATAAATATTTAAATGGGCTTTAGTAAATTCTGAACATAGATCTCCAAGCTTTATAGAGCCAAAAATTACTCAGGGCAGAGCAATATGAAAATTTGCATAGAGAGACACTGGATATTTGGTGCCATCGACACCCTAGAACCCGTGGAGTACAGTTGTGCTAATCATGGACAAGGAAAAGGTCATACTGGTATATGCCAAGTAAAAGCTTCTCTCACCACTTCATCCAAGCCAGAATATTGACCTTTCAATTTATTTGCCTTACGAGCTTTCAAAGCATTTACCCATGAAATACACGCTTTGCTGCATCTCTTTCTGCCCCTTCTTTCCACCAAAAAGAAGAAAAATGGACTACACCCATGATTTCACCTTCCCACAGTTGGTGAGGAATGGGGGTGCCACAGCTGACTCCAGGAGCATTGTGGGGGGTGAGGGGGGAGCAGGGGGGGGGGGGGGGGGGGGGGGGGGGGACGACGGGGCAGGGGCACATGTTGACCAGGCAGCACTTATCCTATCCATAAGTGTTCCTCCTGCTTGCCCCATGGTATTTTCTGCTGGTATTGGAAAGAAGGGGAATCTACACAAGCAGAGTCTATGAACCAGGTCTTGGACTGATAGCTGTGTCCTGGGGTCAGACTGGCCAGGCATTGAGTCCCACTAAAGCAGATCTCTTCGGAGGGGTCTTTAAACCAAGAATACAGGAGCCTTTCTACAACAGCCAGAGGAAGGAATATATCCTACACAAACAGCGCGGGCCGGCCCTCCCTCTGACATCTGTGAAAGCGTCTGATACGTAAGACACCTTGAAGAGGAAGCAGAGGACTGAAATCTCCATCCCTCTGGACAGAAGCTAGCAAGGACAAAGATCTGAGCAGTCAGCAGGGAAGACTTCAGGGAAAAGAAAGGTGAACAGCTTTTTCTCAAAATTAGGAATGAGGTGGGAGACAGCAATTGCATGTTCTTTGCACAGCCACAAAAAGGAGGGAAAGACTGGGCACAGGGAAGATAATCTGTGGAAAGTCGGATTCAAAGCCTAAGGTAATTTATAGTTATCTCAGTTAGGAATATTCAATTAAAGGCTTTGAAAAGCAGTGTAGGCAGCAATGAAGAGTTTGGCTTCTCTCCAAAAGTAGCTGCACTCACACCCAGGACTGGGATGGTCTCAGGAGGAGTTAGTGGAATTAATGGAATTACTAGAATCTCCTCTCCTGGTCAAAAGTTAGTGCTCCTGCCTGACATACCAAATTATTCCCCATTTAGGTTACTCTAGAGGCACATTTGTAAATGGCAATATTGAGTCTTCTTTATGTTCAGTTCAATATTCTCCATTTGACATAACAGCAGCCATGATAAAAATATGTGGCCTGAGAGTACAGTTAGGGAAATATGAGACTGAATCAGCAGTTTGAATTCTCCCTCTTCGACCCATACATTTTAACTTGTAGGGTTTCCAGTTTGAATGTTATTAGTGTTTCATTAAGGCCATAACTACTGTGTTCTGGTTCCTGAAAGCCTGTTTGGCATAACATTCAAATTAGCAGTAATGAGAAAAATATGCTCTTCCATCATCAAGTTTGTTACCTTGATGAATATCTCTCTGTAGGAAAATATTAAATGAGTTAATGTACCTGCCTATTAAAAGCCATTTCAGGAGATGGCTGAACATATAGGTGGCCTATTAGCTAAAGAGAAATTCAACCTAAGGCCCAAGGAAGAAATACAGATGTATCTAAAAAGTGTATTTATTACAGATATTTCTTACAGCTACTCATAGAAAAAGTAGCTGTCAGCAAAATGAAGAGTGCTATAAGATCACACAAAAAAAAAGTTGGGCAATTTTGGGGCATCTGGATTTTGCATATAATGACTTATATGCATTTTTTGTGCATATGAAGCTTTTTGTGACTTCCTTGTAGCTGAGCTTAGATTATCTGTCACAGTAACAAAACAAAACCAGCAGAAAAACAGTACCTGAACAACAGAGTGAGTTTTCTGTTTAGTGATCAGCGTCACAGATGGGGGGGAACAAAACTCTGGGTAAATTCTAAGGCCTTGGGATGACAACTTGTTTTAAAGAATATTATCAAGGGGATTACTCTTTCCAGAACTATCTAGAGAAGAAGAAATCAAAGATTGTAATATGGATATTCATTCCCTTTTTTCTTCTGAACTTTTTGTAATGCCACTCAACTATCAGCATGTAGAGATAAGTAAACCACTATTTTATAATGTCAAGTAAACGTAAATACTAAACTTATATTTGCTTATATACACTTACCGGGGTAAATATTGAGAAAAGCTGTTTTACCACTGAAAAATGAGTATTCACACCAGTTGGAGAGTTAGAAATTCCCATGCTTGCAAATACTCAAGATTATCAAAAACAGTGTGATAAAATTTAGAACATAGAGATGGGAACTGGATTTATACAGAAATCTGCCTAGTACAGTTTATCTTTGATAAGCAAAAAAGGACTGGAAAGATCTTCCTAAAATGTTAAGCCTAGCTCCTCCTTCTGTAGGCATGAAGTCAGCTTTCTGTAAACATCTTATTTTATAATTCTACTAATCAGTAACTCTACAGAGTTTTGTGGTTTGGGTTGGGTTGGATTGGGGTTTTTTGTTTGATTTCATCTGAGTTGTGGTTGTTTTGTTTTGGTCTTGGTTTTGTTTTTCTACCCAAATTATTTCACTGGAAACTTGTTCCAGGATGTGATGACTCAAACATGAAGAAAAAAGCAAATCTTTTCTAATTTGCAGACTTAAATTTAATCACAGTTACTTACATATTTTGTTCTTCTGCTAGCTTTACCTCATTGTGTACCAGCAGGATGTACTTATCAGCAGGAATCTTATTTTCTCCCCAACTCTCCTACACTATAAAAGGCAAGGTTTTATAAACCCCTCTGTAATGTGGGCTCCACTGTCATCTGAATAGTATTTAATTGCATGTGTTCCAGTTTGAGTTCACTTTTTTTTTTTTTTTCAAGCACAAAACCACAACTGAATGAATTATTCTAAATGGGGTGTCCAACGTGCTACTGCTTCCGTACTGCTACTGAAATAATTTTCCTGGTACATCCTAGGACCATATTTGCCTTTTTCACAGCTGTGCCATGCTGTCAGCTCATACTTCTTGATCGACCAGTAATACAGAGATATGTTCTCCTCCTCAGTTATTTCTAAGTAATAAGCCCACAACCTACAGCAAAATTACATTATTGGCTCCAAATGACCTTTCATCGTGGACTATTTAGAGTGTAATCCCATTCCTATTATTAAAGTTCAAGCAGCCTTTCTGAATGATATTCCTGTGTTCCTCTGAGCTGCATATTGTGGGAAAACCTCCTTTCTTGTTCTATTCTCCCTGTCCTTTGCCTCCTCCTCACAGTGATGTCACTATAATTATTATTTATATTATCTACTTAATTTTATATTATATTTTAACCCAAATATTTAAATTAAGTTATTAAAAAATGTTGGTTCCTCTTCTCTGTCAACAAGAATTACAAATTCAGTCATTAACTCTTCAGTCTCTCAGTATTAAATGGTCCTGATCCTCACCAGGTAAATTGACACTCTTGTACCAAAACAGATGTTCATTTTTTCTGAGAGTCCCAGTTATTTTATAAAAAATATTGATTTAATCTCTTTTCTGATAATACTGATGGGAGTTGGAGGCTGAATGCACTCTTCTGGAAACATACCAGCTGCATTGTAAAGGAAATTGTCACTATTACCAAACAGTGAAGATCTTATTTCTTGCTGCAAGCATAAATTTAAGGATAATGAATAGCAATGCTTTTAGTATACCTTAAGACATGTTATGAATCCTTGCAGTAAGACAGTAGAAAGCAAACACAACCAGTAAAGGACTGAAACAACACAAATACTCTGGAATATTAAAAAATTGATATTTCTTAGCTGAGACAAATGAGTTCTGTTATCTCTGTGTAATCTAAAAACATTTATTTTATTTCATCAAAAATTATACAACTAAGTCAAGCCAAGGACATGTCAGCTTTACCACAGCTGTCATTCTCCCTCTCATTTAAGTCAAGGAGTTAAAGAAGAAAATTTATATGGGACTGGCTGCTTATTAATTGTGCACACAAAACCAAACAAATCCCTTCGAAGCATATTAGCTTTAAAAGTAATCCCTTGCCACCTAAAATGACATGTGAACTATGCAATATATATTAAGAATAATTATTCATCAGACATATCAGATATCAACTGCTGATGATTTAAGGTTCTTCGTTTCAAAATAAACTTGCATTAACAGACAATCAAAATATAGAATGTATTCCTATTTTCAAAGGAAATTAACTTTCTGTAGTACTGGTTTTGCTGTCACATGGCCCTACAGGATCATGGGGTTTGTAGGCCTTAAAAATGGGAATTTCCATATTTGTCTTTGGTTTTCTATCCTGTTTGACAGTAAAACTAACTGATAAACTAATTCATATATTGGACATGATGAATAAGAACACTTATTGGCCACATATTTAATTTCCCTACAGCTCTCTGGCAGTCTGTTAGATTTCTACATCTCTCTGAAACTTCCAGCTTATTTAGGAACAATTCTGATCTGTAAGAAATAGTTTGGAATCAGTTCCGAGTTACTTAAATACTTATACTTTAAAAACATATCCTGTCAAACCAGATTAATCTGCTGTACTAAGAAAACCTTTTGTTTCTGAGCATATCAGTTGAGCATACACAATTGCCAACAGAGGGGTTTTAAATTCAGTTCATAATGTAGGTTTTTGGTCAGCACAGAATACATGTGTTATTCATGTGGGGGAAATGTGCTGGTTCCACTATAATCTAAGTATGTTTGGGTATGCATTTGCATTCATGTCTTAAACTTAAGTGAGAAATTTAGCCAAAATAGACTCACCTTCCAAGCAAAGGTTTGATCAACTGTTGAATGCATAGCCATGCTTCAGCCTTGTTTTAGCTATTATCATCGGATAGGCACTTCTTCCTACTTCAATCTAATACCATGTTTCATTTCAGCAAACGAAAATCAGAACTCATGTTTGATGCTACCTAAATGGCATACACCAGATTTCACAAGTGTCCTTACAATAGAGGCATGCAAAGTGCAGGACAAAACATCATCTGCTTTCCCTGTTTTACTTTCAATACTTTCATTTTGTTTTTAGTAGGAACAAAACAATCAAAATGCATATATATACATCTCTCAAATATAAGCAGATATGTACACTTTCACAAGCGTCTAATACAATACTCTTAGACTGTATTCCTTAAAGATGGACTGGGTTTATGCCTCTTTTGTTTCCTTTGCCTCTCTCAGTGCTATAATGCAATCCTCGGTGTTTGAGCACCAGACTTCAAATGAGATATCTATTCAAAACATGCACAGACAAAATAAGTGGTTTCCTTAGTAATGGGAACTGTGTAAAAGCTTCTGAAACAGGTCCTCCTCCAGTAAGTCATTATGTATATGATTCTTTCTACCCCAAACTTATTAATGTAAAGATAACTTTGTATTTAAAGAAAAATACCTAATGTGCACCCACAGGTTTTGGCAGTCAAATTACAGAGGAAAGGGGAAACATTTACTGCATTCCTAATTAAATAGTTTGGGTTTTAATCAGAAAGGATGTTGTATGTTCCAGTGACCTTTTAATTAATTATCTAGATTTGCAAGTTGAAAAAAATGAAATTGTGTAACTAAACTACTAAGAACTTGACTTCAGTACCCATCACATTCCAATAGTTTAGTGTATTTGATTTAAACTGTCATGTGGTAATGATATTCTGAACACACTGCACATATCCATGCTATTCCTTATCATCACCAAGATAACTTCATGCTATTCATGGCATGGAAAAATTACCGCAATACTCAGTCTCAGACTAAAAGCACCAAAAAGCAACATGACATTCTAGTTCTAATATTTAGCTTAATGGCTGTACAGATTTCAAAACCAGCAATATAGCTCTTGTGCAAAGTTAAAAGCAAATAATCTAGAACTGCAATTGCTGTTTATCTATTTTTAATATTAAAACAGAATAAAATGTAACAAACATAGTGTTTGTTTAGTTTCATCAAAAAAGGTAAAAAATATCAAGTCTGAAGTTCTACCCTTGAGAAGCACATGGAGGCTTGGCATATATACCTAAAATAATAGAAGTGACATTACCAGGGAAAGTGGGTAAGTTAAAAAAATTGATTAGTTGGAGAAGGAATTCTCTCTCCCTGATCATATACTATTTGCCACACTGAGCAGTGTTAACAAAAAAAAGGGTAAACATGTTTCAGATAAAATATTAGTTAATTCTCCATAGAAACAAAAACAGATATGAGCAAAGAAATGTAGAAAGTCCTCTCTATACGAACAGAAACTTCAAGATTTACCACCACCCATAAGAACTACAACAAGTCCAACCAGGGTGAAAATTCTAGACCTTATATTCATATAATTGCTGCCACCATTTTCTTCATCAACCTCAGATATGGAATAGCTAAAATTGCCATGAGACTAAAAGGTATATTCCATGCACATACTAGGTCCCATGAGCAACAGACAGATCATTATGAATTCAACAAGGGCATCTTGATGCAGGTAGTCGAGAAGCAAACAAGGGGAGGTGTGCTTAGACTTTGTGTTTCAGAAAGGAGGACTAGTTGGGGATATGAAGTCTGGGGGCAGCCTTAGCTGCAGTGACCATGAGATGCTGGAGGTGAGGATCCTGCATCAAGGGAGCAGGGTAATAAGTAGGATTGCAACCCTGGGTTTCAGGAGAGCTAAATTTGGCCTCTTCAAGGACCTGCTTGGAGGAATCCCATGTGTTATGGTTCCAGAAGGTAGGAGAGTCCAAGGGAGCTGGCTAATATTCAAACATCAATTCCTCCAAGCTCAAAAGTGATGCATCCCCATGAGTAAAAAATTATGCAAAGAAGGCAGGAGATAGGCATGGATAAACAAGGAGCTTCTGGCAAAACTCAAACAGAAGAAGGAACTTTACAGGATGTGGAAAAAGGAACAGGCCACTTGGGAGGAATACAGGTGTGCTGTCAAAGCATGCAGGGAGGTGACAAGGAAGGCTAAGGTCTGTTTGGAATTAAATCTGGTGAGGGATGTCAAGGTCAACAAGAAGGCCTTCTTCAAGGAGATCAGTAGGAATAGAAAGACTAAGGAAAATGGGGGCCTGCTGCTGCGTGAGGTTGGTGCCCTGGTGACGAAGGACACAGAGAAGGTGGAGCTACTGAATGCCTTCTTTGCCTCAGTCTTTGCTGTTAAGGCCAGCCCTCAGGAGTCCCAGACCCTGGAGGCAAGAGAGGAAGTCTGTAGAAAGGCAGATTTTCCTTTGGTCGAGGAGGATCATGTTAGAGATCACTTAAGCAAACCTGACACCCACAGATCCATGGGCCCTGATGGGATGCACCCCTGAGTGTTGAATGAGCTGGCAGATGTTATTGCCAAGCCTCTCTCCATCATCTTTGAAAGGTCATGGAGAACAGGAGAGGTGTCTGAGGACTGGAGGAAAGCCAATGTCACTCCAGTCTTCAAAAAGAGTGAGAAGGAAGACCCAGGAAAATACAGGCCAGTCAGCCTCACCTCTGTCCCTGTGAAGGTGATAGAACAGCTCGTGCTGGGTGTCATCTCTACGCCTGTGGAGGAAAAGAAGGTCATCAATAACATTCAACATGGATTCACCAAGGGGAAATTGTGCTTGACCAATCTGATAGCCTTCTACAATGGAATGACTGGCTGGGTAGATGAGAGGAGAGTGGTGGATTGTTCTCTGTCTTGACTGCATCAGGGCTTTTGCCACTGTCTCCCATAACATCCTCATAGGTAAGCTCAAGAAGTGTGGGTAAGATGGGCAGTGAGGTGGACTGAGAACTGGCTGGATTGCAGAGCTCAGAGCGTTGTGATCAGAGGCACAGAATCTAGTTGGAGGCTCATAGCCAGCTGAATCAGTACTGCATCCAGTCTTGTTCAACTCATTTGTCAATGGCCTGGATGAAGGGACAGAGCGTACCCTCAGCAGGTTTGCTGATGATACAAAACTGCGAGGAGTGGCTGATTCACCAGAAGGCTGTGCTGCCGTTCAGCGAGACATGGACATGCTGGAGAGTTGCGCAGGGAGGAACATAATGGAGTTCAACAAAGGCAAGTGTAGGGTCCTGCACACAGGGAGGAACAACCCCAATCACAGCACAGACTGACCTACTGGAAGACAGCTCTGCAGAGAAGGACCTGGGTGTTCTGGTGGGCAGCACGTTGCCCATGAGCCAGCAGTGTGCCCTTGTGGCCAAGAAGGCCAATGGGATCCTGGGGTGCATTAGGAGAAGCATGGCCAGCAGGTCAAGGGAGGTTATCCTCCCCCTCTACCCTGCCCCGGTGAGGCCACATCTGGAGTGCTGTGTCCAGTTCTGGGCTCCCCAGTTCAAGAGACAGGGAACCACTGGAGAGGGTCCAGCAGAGGGCTATGAAGATGATTAGGCGACTGGGGTATCTTCCTTATGAGGAAAGGCTGAGAGAGCCGGGTCTGTTTAGCTTGGAGAAGAGAAGACTGAGAAGAGATCTTATCAATACATACAAATATCTTAGGGGCAAGTGTTAAGACAATGGGGCCAGATTTGTCAGTAGTGCCCAGTGACAGGACAAGAAGCAACGGGCACAAACTGCAACACAAGAAGTTCCACCTGAATATAAGAACAAACTTTATTTTGAGGGTGACAGATCACTGGAACAGGCTGCCGAGAGAGGTTGTGCAGCCTCCTTTCCTGGAGATATTAAAAACCATCTGGACATGACTATGTGCAACCTGATCTGGGTGAACCTGCTTTAGCAGGGGGGGGTGGACTAGATAATTTTCAAAGGTCCCTTTGAACTCTGAACCATTCTGTGATTATGTGATCCCAGTCTTAAAGATATACCATTGAGAAGTTTCCAGTAAGTTATATTCAATTACTGTAGATTACAAAAAACCTGAAATGTCACAAGTAGGACAGAAACATACTGAAATGAAACAATTTTTAAAATGAAATGCATACACTGAGCTTGAAAGCCTCTTTACAGATCCCATATTTCATCTACCTAATCCAGCTGCAGATAAGGATTCTCTAGCTGCTTTTCACTACTCTGTCTTCATTAAGATTCCCACACAGCATAGCGAGGTTGTGGTTGCTATGTGTGACTCACTTCCAGCTTTCACCAGATGCTGAAGGTATGCCAGAGATTCTTTCCTATTAAAATAGAGCCAGGGATGAAAATTATAAGAACCCAGACAGAACTCTGAGTTGAACCCAATAGGTATAAAACATGTTAAGATTTGTCAGACCTCAGGTGATTCCTGAAAAAGGCTGACTACAGCTCTAGAACCTATGAGGAAAGAAGTTACAGCTCTTCCCTGGAATCTTGTCCTTTGTTTCATAGAACATAGTTACTATGTGAAAAGGCAAGTTTGCTGGAATATGCAAAATCCCCTTGATCACCAAGATAAGCACAAACTTATAGCCACTACTTTAATTCATCCCCATCGCACATGACTGAATTGGCCTGTGCTGTATGGCTCTTTTTACTACACAGTTCCAGATTTTGCTAAGTCATACAGCACCTACTACCTACATAGCTTTCAATGAAGTAGCTGGTGCTTTGTGTAGATGTGAACTTTTCCTTATGTGAAATTCTTTACAGGTTCATGGCCTACATTTGTTTCCATCTGCTTTACCTCTATCCTACCACTAACTCTGAGATCTGATAAAAGAAAGCTGGTAGCAGGTTAAGTAATCTGTGCATAATGCTTTCCATTATAAAGTACAACTGTACTTAGAAACTGAACTCATTGGCAATAAGACTTGCATCTTCAAAAAAGACAAGAAATAGAGCTAGAAGTATTGCTTTTGCTTATCATTGAAAACATGACTCAGTTTCAGAGGGATACACGTTAATAAAAGTTACTCCTTATCTGTATGGAAGCATAGCCCTTAGTAAAATATCAACAGTGGCCATCATATCTAAAAATGTCCATGACAGTGTCAGGCTGATGACATTGCACTGAAAATGCTGGCAGAACAGGGTTACATGAAGCAGTGGCACTTTTTCTCTCTTCCGGGCAAATCACGCAATGAAACCTGCTAATAATTAATAAGTCAATAAGTTAACTGATGATGCCACAAGACAGATTTCTTTGAATCTGAGCAAATCCAGACCTTCACTCGGAAAGGAATACGTCCCGCACCTCACACAGAAGATACACTAAGGGTATGCATTACAGAACGGGTGAGAAATAATCTGTCAAACACCAGCTCACCAGCTCCTCTCTTTTTTACTCTAAGGGTTACAAGAAGCAACTGCAAAGAGCCACCACGCAGCCCTCTTCCTTGTAGTTACAGTGCCTCAGAAACCAAGACCGGGGCACGTGTAGTCATAAGCGATAAAGATATTCAAAAAGTGTTGGCTCTTTTACACTTGGACATAATCTGTACGGATATGCACTTAAAAAGATTTTTTTTAATTGCCCATTTCTGATATAACGTGTGTTATCTTTGAATTTAAATCAAATACTGGTGTGGTTTTTTTCTTTAATTGCATAGTATTTATTTCAGTTTTTAACTATACTTGCTGCATTCTAAACACAGCTGTGTTCTCAAAGCCTAAAAACACTAGAAATGGTCACCATTAATTCCCTGAGCCACAAGCCCACAGGATATTAAAGCCCAAGGATGCTCCACCTTTCTATGCAACGAAAAAAGGAAAAAGTTTTGAAATCCTCTTCCAGTTTTAAGTAAAATGCAGACCCAGAACCAACCACTGTATTTTTATAACTAAGTTTTTTATACATCCCATTAATTGTCCACTACAAACAAATAATTACCTAGTTTATTTTCATGTGCCCACAGTAAAAAGATAAAACGCATGCTAAATAAATACCTGGAGTTAGCCTACATTACTTTCATCATCTCTATACCAGTCTGAGATTTTTTTTTCTATCCTGTAACCCATTAAGCTATATATATATAATTCTAGTGAAATAGATTACATTGCTATTTTAAAACCACCAAACATCACACTGAAATCAGCAGGAAAATAACTTAATGAAACTTAATCATCATAATTGTATTGGTTATAAAAGATATTTTTCTTTTGCAGATAGTTTGAAAAAACACATACTCTTTAGCATTAGCTAAATTAAAAAACTGAATTATTTCACTTTTTATGAAACAGAACTTTATTATGATATAATAACATTTTAACTAATATGTAAATGTATGCCTATCAAGGAGGTACTTTAATTGCATATATAGCCTATCATAAGAACTCACTTTCTTTATGCAAGTATACTTTAGCTGATTTAATTATTTAGCCCTCTAATTACATAGTCCATACCAATCAACCAAAATGAAGCACTTCTATAATCTTAATTTCACATGTTAAATCATTGAATATATTTTCACATGATTCGCGTGTTAACTAGAAAGTCAGATTTTGAATGAACAACAGTGAGTACATTGCCATGTAGGGCAATGGTAGACCCTACCTATTCCCTTTTCCCCAGAACTTCTGTATCTCCATTGGTTGAGATAAGAGAAATAGCAGTATTTATTTGGTTTTAAGAGAACATTTTCCTTTTTTTTTAATTTTTCCAAATTTTTTTAAAGTTTTCTTCTCTCTTACTCTACGCACCGTAGCACCCCTGTAGCACAGGTTTACATCTTTTGTTTGGGATAGGTGTGACTAGCCACATGGCTGAGATCATGAGATCAGGAAGGATTCCCATTTTTGCCGGGGGGGGGGGGGGGGTAGCGTGGCAAGAAGTCTTACTAATCCAGCTTTGGGTTGTGCTTCTTAACACACCCTGAGCACTGTTCCATCAGACAGTGGTTGTCACGTGCAGCAGGGAAGGAAGGCTCACAGGTTCTCTTTGGGAAATGTACAATGGTTTGTATTTGCAGCTACTGGTGGTGAACATTAAGTGCTATCAGAGGCTCAAAGAGCTACCTTGCGGGAGTAAGGGAGACTCACGGCTTCACCAATGAGCCCTGAAGATACAGAAAGGTGACATGACATCTTCCTGGCCTGAGGCATTCCCTGTCTCAACCCCAGGCAAGCAGACTTGAAAGGTAACCAAATATGGGTTGGCCCCAACTGTTTCTGCTATACCTCTTTAACGCACATTAGAAAAAAATGTAATGCCTATAATAAGCAAATGGGAGAAAATGAAAGCGGCACTTGGCCTTCCTCCCACCCTACAGTATCTTACCTATTTGCAGTCTGTCACTTACGTGTCATTACTTCCTGTATGAGACAGTCCCACTCAGCTGTGTGAAAACAGAACAGCAGATATCTTTAAAAAAATTAAAATGTTGTTCCCTATACTTAGTTTAAATACACTATTTAAAAATTTGAGGAAGCTTCTTATAAATAAAACAGAAAACTGTTTTATTACAGCCACAACAATGTATCAGTGAGTCAAACAGGACTGATTTTGCAAAATTTGCCCTAACCAATTATAACAAACAAATTTATTCAAGAAGTTGGTATTAGTTTAATTCACTTTTCATAAAAAGTGATTTTTTTGAAGTGTAAATTAATTTTCTTACAGGATAAAAAAAAAATATTGTAGCCCATGCTTTCCGACTCAAATTGAATAGAAATTATATATGATGTTCATAAAATAGTAACCTTTTCATAACAGAATTCTGGTGCTATTGCTGTTACAAAAAGTACATTAATTTACACTGTTTGCTAATCTTCAGAATTTTTTCATACTATTATTAGACAGGACTTTGAGCCTTCAAAGCAGAAGCATGAAAAGAGAACCGCATCTCACTTCGATCCACTAGAGGGTGGGCTGCCTCAGTCAGGGCTGAATTCCTGTAAGATATCCAACATTTTCGTTTTGACCTGTTGATAATCAACTCCTTGTATTTCACTATTGTTCATTTTCTATTACAGAGCAACTTCCTTTATATAAAACAGTATGTATGAAAAAAAAAAACCCTTTTACTAACAACATCTATCTCATTTGTTGTTTTGTATATCTGGGAAAAAGGATGATGTATTTCAGTGTATACTTCCCTTAAATTCAAAAGAAAATCACAAAGCATTTTACAATTTTTAAAACCATCATAGTTTGTATACCACTTGTTCACAGATACAGAATAAACAGGAAAAAAGATTCTTCACAAAAGGGTATGGCACAAAGGGAGAAGGGAGAAAGAAAGGAAGAAGGAGGGAAGGGAAGGAAAAATCTGTGCAGCCCATTGTTTATATAATTAGATGGCCACAGAAGAGAGAGTCAAGTAGACAGAGACTGAAAGAAACTGACTTTATTTAAGCAACCCCTTCCTCAGTTTATTCTGAATTTTTATTTCTCAGTAAGATGTATTATTGCTCTTACATTTACAGATAAACATATACAATAAAATTTAATATTTGATAGAAATTGGAAAAGAAGGAGCATGAAAAATATTTTCTTTCTTAAGCTTAATAAAAAAGCACCAAAACTGGGGGTGGGGGGTGGGGCGGGCATGACATATGTTTCCTGAGTGGTTTCAACATGCAGTATCCTCTGAACTACAGCAGCCTTTGCCGAACTTCAGTGGTATCTAATAAGTTGTTCTAGAGCACAGAAAGCATCCTTATATAGCCTTAAAAAAAAGGGGGGTGGGGGGTGGGGGTGGGCGTGGGGTGGGTGTTCAACCTCCTGAGCTGCTCCGTACAAACACAAAGCATGCCCTGTAACTCCCACAAACGGGAAGAGATGTGGAAGCGTGCAAAGGCTTGTTTCATGTACCCATAGCCGAGGCAGCAGTGTCACGTAACAGACAGCTTCCCACGCCAACCAGGCTGGCGCAGCCACGCACGCTGCGCGGCATCTGGGCACGCCGAAGCATTGGCTGCTCTCTGGGGAGTGGAAGGGGCTCTGTTATTAATGACCGCCGAGCAGGCAGCACCATGTCAGTGTGACAGCCGAGCGGGTGACTGATGCACCACTAACCACCATGGAAACAAGGAGAAATAGGAACGGCTAGCGAGCATCTCTTGCTCTCTCCCCCCTCCCCGCCCTCCACTGGATTGCGAGCCTCAGCCAGCCAGGCAGCAACAGCGCTCTGGCAAATGTAAGTGATCTCAGCTGGCAGCACAGAGAGTCTCGCATGTTGTAGGATATCAATAGATACATCTTTGTATGATATACCATTAGGCGCACACACGCACACCGACTCACAGACATACGTGTATGCACATCTATTCAGACTCTGGGTTTAATACAAGTATGTGGTTACCTGAAGTACAGAATCAAAATTACTGAGATGCAAGAACTCCAGCTCTGAAACTACTCTTATACGGTAAGTTCCTCTTTATTTTCGATCTTTTATCCTGATTTTTATCTCAACCTGTAAACTCTTTCCCCTTTCTTCTTTCTGTAAAGTTATTTTATTAGCGTATTTTCACGTTTTACTTTCTGAACGGAAACGCAAATGTAATTTGCTGTTTGTGCCAGAGATAATCTAAATATGCTTGCAAGAGTATCAGATTTGTGCATTTGCTAGCCTGAAAGAACATCAAAGGATAAAAAATTATAAAGGGAGGACGTTTCCCCTGGTGTTTCAGATGCAAAATCAAATTACACAGTTGCTCTGTGTTTTGAAACCAATAAAACAAGATACAGGACAGCCTCCTTTCTTTTCTCCAGTGCTAGGATTAAGGGAAATGCTGTTTATGTCAGGACCTAAAAACCACTGAGCAGCGAGGCTGAATGAGCATATCACAAACAGTTATTGAATTTCTGCCAGACTACATCTTAAGGATTGTGGCAAATGACTTCACTTAAAAACATCCCCTTTCCAGTCAGAAGGGACAGTGTGAATGTCTGATTACTGGTGCAGCTGGAATGGATGCGTTAGGTAAAAAGGATCACATTAAGCAGAAGAGTTCTAATCTTCTTTGGTAATTAACAGGATCGCAGCAGGGTGCCTCTAAAGTATATTTTCATGTAAGGAGACTGTTCAAATCCATCACTACAAAAGCTTTGCCTGTTTTAGTACAGGAAGGCTCAGAACTGTTTGCCTTTGCTTTCCATGTCTTTGTTTTCACATGTCTAGGAGTTTTTGCCCAGCACTGCTATTCAGAAAGAGAAGAACCCAACACAGGGGGAGATGGAGGGGGCAGTAAATACAGAAGGCTAGAAAACAGACAGTAATTTTCTATTCAACCAATTTAATCAACATAAAATTCCATGCTGGCACTGCTCTTGACTAATGTGTTTGTGTTTATGCATGTGTATATAATTTCTTTCATGCAGTATAAGAGTACCTCAGTATCCGTTCAGATGAAAACACATTCAGTAAAGTCCATCAGCATGGATCTGTGATCCATGCATCAGTGAAAGCCAGAGAGAGATTTTACTTTACACCGTGAAAAAGACAGGTTAGCTATCTAATGCTTGCTTCAAAGTGAAAAAATACAACCTGCATCTTCCTGCATGATTTTATTTGCTTTTTAGAGTACTATTCCTGTATTAAAAACAGCTCAGTATATATATTATTTCTCCTACCCCTTTTTCTTCCCCCACCCCCTCACTCCCGTATACCTTGGAGAACATTATAAATAATCTGTTCCTGTACAGCAACACAATTATTTGCTTGAAATTTTTGAGTGACTGTGTTTTGAGAAACAAACACTGTGAAACAACCATCAACAGATAGCCAATGGCCGTAAGCCTGCCACCTTTCCATAAATGTCAGGAAACGGGTAGCTTAACAATATGTATGGTAAGAAGTCAATTAATTCAGGTGACCTTTGTAAATGGTGACAATAAAGCAGCTCTGACAATATGCCACAGCATTCGATATTCCCTCTGGAAAATGAATGAGCTTAAGAAGAGGTTTCCTTTTCAGAGTACAAAATGAAAGGTATTGAAGCATTAGCTCCTGCTATTGGCAAGCTTGCTTCCTCTATTTCAGATGGTCTATGAAATCTGTTTAAAGCAAGCTGGCTTATTTTATTGTGTGAACCACAATCTCAGGTTCAATTAAATATCTTGTTTTCACCTACATTGCATGTGCATTTTAGCTGTTAAAACAAGAATTTCAAGCTACTGGCTTGGATTTTTACAGAATGCACTATACAATAAGGAGAGAAAACCTGATTCTGATCTTTTCATGCTATATGCAAAGGACTACTCAGATGAAACTTTTCCTATATACCACAGTACATGCTCAGCTGTTCTGAATCTTTATCCCTACTCATTTTTAATGCAAAAAATAAGTAAATATGCATAACTTTACAGTAATGCATATTGGTTTTTGCCACATATACTCTAATGCGCTACTTTAAAATATTTTATAGATATGCCAAAGAGTTTCAAAAAAAGTGGTCTTCCCAATTGTACATGTACAGAGAAAATATGCTGTAGATGCACTGTCTGAGTACACAGCATAGACATTCTTAAATAGCAAAGTAGTCAAATGTATGGTGACTGTATTTTGGTTAATACTCCCTCAAAGCTCCTGCAATAATGTTGTAGTGTCAGACAATGACTGGTTGATGTTGTTATGGCAACCCCGAAGTACCGCCTTTCAGGGAGGTAGATCTGACCATGACATCACATCATGCCTGTTTGGAGTACCCAGAAGTAGGTGAGTATTTCTCTTTTGCACCAGAATTAGACAAGATCAGCTAGGCAACATTGCTACCTGTAATGCAGTCAAAAATACCATGTACAATCCTTGTTAACTGATCAAAAATGAGCAACTTATGAACATACTGACATCCTGAAAATCACTTGTGATCACTTGTTCCTTGACTAGAGGACAAAATCATTTGCAAGTGAGAGCAAACCATTTAGCAGTGTTGGTGCCACTTTCTTTGAGTCTTACCCCTAATCTTTTTTATATTAATAATAATTCCACAAGTAAACCTAAAGCTTTGCTGCTTGGTGACAACCACTCTAACTTTAAATGGCTGGTGTTTAATAGCCAAATTTTAGAGCACCTAAAGCAACAGAAGATAAGCAGTAGAAAACAGAAGAGTTTTTCAAGACAAGCTCTATATTACTTCTGAAAGAAAAAATACCACAAAGAAACAACTAAGCCATTTTTGAACTATAGGCATAAGGTTTTAGTGAGTTATAGTACATCAATGTTTTAGTTCATTCCTATAGCCTTCCTTCAGATAGTAAAAGCTGAAGGAAAACAAAACTCTTGAGAGAGACCTCAGAAACTGTGTTGGTAAACTCTTCCACTTTCAATTCCACAAACTCCACGTAACATCACCTAGCAAAAACAGACAATGAGAAACTGATTTCACACATAGGGCTCAAGGAACTCTTTTTGAAGACCTAAAACAGGAGAGCTTCTAAAATTTTTAATTATTTTTTAACAGAATAAGTCCTCAAGACCTCATATTACTTTAAAAGGAATATTAATTCTTATTCTAACATTACAAGAAGCAATTAAAATCCTTTACTTTACTGAAGGGAAAATGCCAGTAGAATTTGAGAAGTAATAGCAGTGACAGATGTCATTAGAAAGGTCATTAGTATTAAGAGAAAAATCAATACTTCTCATTACAACTGTAATGTAACTGTAAAACGAATTACTGTGCCTTTTACTTATTCAACTGACCAGTCTACAAACTGTTAAACGCCATTATTGTGAAATGACATTGTTCATAAAGAACTTTCCTTAATATTCTTCATGCCAAGAACTTTATTTAAACAAATAGTATGACCTTCAGTGTCATACACAAAGTCTGTAAATGATATCATCAATGTTTCCGCAATAAATTCATACTCTCAGCTGATCTGAACTGATACAGTTTTATTAGCACAGCACATGGAGCTATACTCATCTGCACCAGAGAAATATCCAGATAGATGTCAATAAAATTATTCCACTTTGGGTTCTTTGTGGAGTAACTGAGTGTGCCACCTGGTGAGAAAGAGCATTTTCATGAGGGTGAAATACAAACTACTTTCACAATTTTTCTTGATCCAGTTACCCTCTCCCAGCAGGATTTCCTATCCTTTATACATGGAAGATGGTGCTGTATAATAAATCAATCATAAGAAAAAAAACAGCAAAGAAATAAAAATGATAGTCAATGTGCAAGTTTTCTTCTCTCAATACTTAAAGACATGTTCTAGTCATATGAGCCAAAGGAAACATCATTTGATAAATAGGATTATATTTACCATGCTCATTTACTTCTATTTTATGATTTCTTAGCTTTAATTTACAAACTGCTTGGAAGAACAAACTACAGATATGCTCTCACTCCTAGCATTCCCAAACCTGCTTACTGGTTTTCTGCAAAGCACAAACAAACGTAAAGACATTAAAATTAACAGAAAGTTTAATTTCATAAACACAAACTTATACAGTGTATCCTTGAAACAATTATCCTTCTTTTAGAAATGCTTCTTCACAAAAAGATTTATCTCAATAAAACTCACTCTCTTTCAGCTTGCCTATTCGCTGTAACTGCTTGGCCACAAGCAGTAACAGGCTAATTCAAAGGAAATATGAAATAAGATCTCTGTGTTCCCATCATTTCTATTTGGCTGCTGTATTTCTGGAATTCATTAAAATATCTGCCCCAAATTTAAACAGTAGCCTAACTCTAACTGACCTCTGAATTAGAGCAAAAAAGAAATTTTGCCTCTTTTTTGCTCTCAGCTCCCACAATCTCAAAGTGGGAAATGCTTTTTGACAACATTGGCAGAAAAGAAATCATTTGGAAGTCCCTTCCCTGCATAAGCATCTGTATTTAGAGGTAAATGCTGCAAAGCTGAATAAAATGCTACAGGGAATATTTTTTTCAAAATATCTACTGATTATTAGTATTACCCCTAGAGTCTTTTACTAGATGGGTTTTGTCATGCAAACAACCACTCTGCCAGGAAATATCATGAAGTCTCTAGAAGAATGGTAAAAATCTTAAGTTTAGGTGTACCCTGGCTACCAGTATGGGGAAAAAAAAAAAAAACAAAAAACAACCAAAACAAAAAAACCCCTCAGAGATTTTGAATACAGTTCTCTGTCTATGGACCAGACAATTTCAGAAATTACCTGTTGAATGAAGTACAGAATAATAAACATGAATAAACACCAGGTAATAGAACAGGCAATGAAGAGCAGTTGTGCACTGAGGTATTTTTACAACCACCATAGAATAGCCATCATCCTGGATGACAGCAGATGACTCTCCTAACAGTCTTTACAAAGGCAATGTGATGGCCAGACATTACTAGGACTTTTCTACTGTAGTCTTGAGAGGTTAGAGGAAACCACAGCTGACAATCAGGTTGGTTAGCTCTGTCATCAAGGTGCTAAAAAAAAAGCCATCCTTATTCAAGACAGCATGAGAAATATATCCCTGACTTGGGAGGTGCTTAAATAAGTGCAAATGTTTAACTTGTTCCCTGAATAAGGATAAACACAAATGTCTCCTGCTTTACAATAGTGGCACATCTCTGCTGAAAACAGAGATCTATACGTATCCCTATTTATATCACATTTATGTGATTTATTCTGTACCTAAAGTCCTAATAAAATTGTTCATCTTGACAGGAATAATTTTTATGTGGAAAGAGAGACTTTTCTCACAGATTTTAGCAAGTGTCACAGTAGCTGTAAATCAAAGGACTAGAGACATTCGTTTCTTCACCCCAAGCTCATTCCTGTTGCCAAGTTCGCCCAAGCCCCTGAACTTTCTCTCCCCTCTGGAAAGCAGCTTTCTCTAGAGGTCATGTCAAGCATCAGCAATTTTTGCAGATGACACTTAACAGTGAGCTAATTCACAGTGTTTCCACCAAAGTGCAAGATTACCTGCTGAGTTCCCCACACCAGCTGGCTCCGTGCTGCAGGTCACAGAAGGCGCCAAGGCAGGAGAGCCTGTTCTGGCTAAGGCTCGCACGGGAGCTGAGCTTTCCAGAAAAACCTCTTCCCTGTGTAACAACAAACCTAGTGCACAATATGAAACTGCTCTTTTTCACGTGTGCCATACAGAAATCAGGCAGTGCTTTAAAAAGATTTCCTCCCTCCCCACTGCAAAAAGTATATTTCAGCAACAATGCAATGAATTTATAAATAAAATAAAAATACAGTCAAGTGGTGCTCCATTACCACTGTAGCTTGAGGGACATTATCTGCACAACTACCATTCAATACCAGTTTATAACAAAACAGAGTTACTTAGGTTATCCTCTAAGCATAACACTACAAGTTTATCCCAGATATATTCAGTGCATTACACCTTTTTGAATTTCTTTTTACACAAGATGCATCATGTTACCTTTAAAAAAAGGTAGCTAAGACTACAGCAGCTGTTTCATGACACTCCCAGAACACAGTAATTTCACTACCCAATCTGAATTTGTTTGTCCAGTTACTTGCTGGTAAGCCCAAATACAAGGCTAAAACTCTAGAGCACTTGAGAGAAATGGAATGATTAATGACCATTATACCAGTTTATAGAGGTATCCTTATGAGGAGAGAGAAGACAAAATGAAGTAATTGTGAATATAATAATCTGTGAAGCTAGAAATGTTTGTCTGAATAGCAATTTCACCCAGCATGTATAATTCAGGTAACATATTCTTCTGAATGTTGCTTTGATATAGATTATCCAGACATCAATATTGTGTCAGACAAATACATTTTTAGTCATTTCCTTTTTATTGTGCAGTAAAAGACAAAAGGGATATTTAGCAGAGAGGGTGACTCTAAACTCCAAACTCCAAAATCACATAAGGAGGAAAAGTACTCTGCTCTCCAAGAGCAGCAGCTGAGCTGCTGAATTCTACCTTTCCTGGGCAGAAAGAACAGCTAGTCAATCTGTGGAACTGCACAACAATAGTCCTACATTTTTCACTTCCACAGACCCAAGAATAACTGGCATGTTTGGACACGCATCATACAAACCCTATACTCACTCTGATAGGAAACAATCCCCTTAGATATTAGTGCATACACCAATTTTAATACAATGAACTTACCTCTATATTTCAGTGGTGTTATCTGTAAAATAGTACATTTTTGTACCTAAACTTGCTATCAAGAACCCATGGTTCAGAACAAGTCCTAGTATACCTGGGCCATACCGTCACCACTGCTTTATCTCAGCAGCAGTCAGGAAAGCCAATGCATTTGTGTTCACACTGGTACAGATGCTTCCATGCCTTCAAAGCACAAAAAAAAGCAAATACCAGTTTTCATTCTGTTAACAGGTACACTTTCATTTTATAACATACATTCTGTTACTGCTAACCACAAAAAAAAAAAAAAAAAAGTGCAAAAGGTATTTTAAAACAACTTTAAGATATAAATAAAAGAAAATCTTAACTACAACTCACAGAATATCTATAATTTTGCATCACTAGCCACAGGTACTAAAGCATAAATTGTCCTCTCTTGTACCTCTAAAGCTGGTGATATTGTGTATTGCTGGTGCTTTCTGATGTGTTCAAATACCTCAGTTAAACCAGGCTGGGTCAAAACCATTATGGAAGCCTCAATTGAAATAGTTACCTTTTACTCCTTCTTGATTTTTTGCTTATTGTGTTTGTTTCCACTTTCCAATTAACACTGTTTTAACAGAGTTCTGCGTAAAAGTAATTATAACAGAACTATCAGCTAAAAACAAACAAATGAAATTGTTACCATTCAAATTTCGATACTAGATAAAACAATCCAGAAACCTTTCACAGATGGCTCTTAGAATTGCCATCTTTTAGTGTAATTTTACTTCCATTTGTGGTAAATGGCCAAATTCCCATCGATGTCAACAGATGCAGAAAGGATTCATAAATGCTTTTTGTCTTTGCTTTTTGGTGTTTTCATCATTTTTCTATCTAGAAATTTGATCATGTTGCTTCATTTCCACTCATGCCGCAAAGTAAAAGGGAAATGTATCGCCTTGAGAACTTTTCTTCTTGTTTAAAATAATCTTAATTACTATACATACAGGTGGAGACCCAAAACTTTCTGAACAAGGTTTCCAGTAAAAGGAAATCTACCTAGCCAGTTACAAAAAGCCTTGAAATCACAGTCCATATTGCCTAGAAAAGTTGGTTAGGTAATTTTTCAAGTACTACACTCTGAAGGACACTGGAAACAAACCTAGTTTTCAATTTCTGGTCAAATAGAGTTTAATTAAGCAGAATTATGCCAAACATTTGGCAAGTGTGCATTCTAGTTTGCCTGTGTGAGGAAACAGTAATGTTCAGAAACAACGAATAGCGTATCATCAGTCTTGATGAGGAGAAGCAAAAATTTAATATGTACTATTAAATCTTCAATAATTTTAATAAATGTAATAATCAATTTTTAATATGCACCTTACCTTGAAATATAACCCACAGGTATTAAAATAATCTTTCAAAAGGGAAACATTTGGTTCTCAATGTAACTTTTTCCTCCTATTTATATTTCACTTGCCTGTAATAAACATTTTGCCATGAAAGATGTCAATGTTTACATTGCCATTTTATCACCTATGAGTAAATGGGAAAAGATTGTGTGTATTTTATTTCTAAGAGTTGCCATAATTAATTTATTTAGAATATATATATATATATATGCAACTAAATTTATTTTGTATTTCTATGTCTACATGACAAATGAGGAAAATAAAAAGCTTTGTCTGAACAGCATGGACATCAAATATGTATTCCTATTCCTGACATTATTACCAGTAAGAGTTTAACTTAATTCTCCCGAACATTCAGAGGAGGGACTAACCTGCAACTTAGAATTAAATGCAAAACTGTTCATGATTTGTGTTCTATTTTCTCCAGTTCTAGTCTAGACCCATGTACCTTTCTCTTGCCCGTTAATGAGTTATATCCCTTGGAAAAGAAAACATAATGTGATCCTCAGATACTCAGAGCTTCACATGATTGCTGCATCCTTTCCAGACTATCAAAAAGTTGTCTAACACTATAGTGTGGCTAACCTTAAAGAGTGCTCCATTCACCTATAACTAGCATGTCTCAAGAATTCTGTTCTGTTCATGATCATTATTATCATACTGGGGAATAAAAAAGAAATGGGGAAAAAAAGAAACCGAACAAACAAAACCCCAAAACCCCTCAATTATTTCATTTACATATTTTGACCTGTGCTCTCAAGCTACTAGCCATTGATGTTGTGGAAAAAATATAGCGTTTTCTACTAAATTTTTCAAAAAGATATTTGAAAGAAGAAGATAAACTTTAATGTCTACATTAAAGGACATTTTATGTCTACATAAAGGACATTAAGGACATTTTCATTGTTAATTACAGTAGTGCTATATTATTTGTTGCTCCATTTTAAAGACAGAAGTTATAGTACTTATTCCTATATGTGTTTCTATGATTTGGTGTAATTTCTTACTCTTATACCAGTTACTAATCGCTTCACAACTACATTTAAGAAGCTGCTCTAGAAAGGACTGTATTATTTATATGGTTCACCAATTAAAAAATCTGTGCTTTCATTGGAAAAGTATTGATTCAAATAGAATATAAAGCATTGCCTTGTAACTATGTATTTGTCTTAAGGATTTTGAAAGTAGAAGTCAGAGTAAAGTTTTTCAATTTATATTTAGGTACTTACATAAAATAACTTCCTCTAATAAAGTTTACATTTTAAAGTTGATAATTGTCAGTGTTCCCACTGCCTTCAGAGGCTTCTCTGATCCAGGTACCTTTTTTAGGCATTTAAACATTGCCTTCAATAGGTATCATTTAACAATAAACTGTAACTACAACAGAGAAGTAAAATTACATGCAAATTCAAAGATTTAATTGCTGAAATTTTAAATTACCCATACATAGTCCAAATTCTCAAGTACATTTAGTATCCTTGGTCATATCAATTGAAGCAAAGTATATAGATTCACATACTTGGAGTAGGCACACTTGGTGTTATGCCGACACAGGTCCTAGCTTTCTGTTCCAAATGGAAATACCTTTTGTTCTTTTAAGTGTTGGAAAACCTGTAAACTTTCTGGTTTTCAAGTGTTATTCTTCATCACTGCTCTAACAGTCTCTGAGTTTTACCAAAAGTTCACAGAAAGCAAGAAAAAAGTCTTTCCATTTACCTCGAGTGAATGCGTATTAAGTCTTTGTAATCTTTACTTTAAAATTATTTTATATATCAGTTTTTCAAACAATGTCTTGTGTTGGTATGTCATTCTATCAGCCCTAGCAACAGCACAAAGACATTGAAAATACTACAAAAATATAAAGACAAATTGATAAAAGGTTTATATAAACACACACTATACATGCTTTACACAAACACAGCAGGGAAACAGTAAGAGTTATGTTGAGACTGTAGACTATCTATCTACAACTACTCAATGGTAAGTCTGTAAGACCTGTGGTATAAATATGGTACACTGCTGTTTAATCTCGCATGTGGGGGTTTGCCAGACTTTCAGAAACTCCGAGTAAATTTTTGGAAGTCATCTATTCCATCATTAATTGAAATGTAGATATTTTAATAGAGGAGATAAAGAGTAATCAGTACTCAGGGCTGAGGAGAGGAAAACGTTCAATTCCATAAAAAATACATTCGCATTAGCATTGCTTAAAAATAAATTTTGCTTGGCATATCAAAGTACACTATTGAATCCACACAGACAAAAATCAACATTGAACTACGTGAAACGGAATGGTCATGGGGCAAGATAAATAAATCCTGCATAGCAACTAGTGAGAAACTCCAAAGTCTGATTTCACCTTCCATTAACTGGTCTGACATAGCAGCTGACTTTGCTTCGAACAGGAGGTTGGACTAGTGACTTCCTGCAGTCCCTTCCAACTTGACTATCCCATGATGCTATGATCCTCTCAGTAGACGGGTTTGCTCCTTTGTCAGAGGTGTCTTAGGTGACAATCTACAGCACCGCTGTCCTCATCAGCGCCTGCTTAGATGTCTTAGTATGACTGCATCAGATGAGAGCAATTAAGAAGTTACCAAAGATGAAAGGCATTGTCCAATCTGTCTTGCTACATGTTTTGAGTCTAGCAGCTGAGCCAGCAGTATGGAGTTGAAATTTTGAGAAGGCAGGCAGTCTGATAGATTGCTAGCAGCTATAAAGGAAATAAAACTCCTTTAGTCACGAGGCAATATTTGCTTTGCTGTTACCTACCAAGAGAAGAGTAATTTGACCACATCCCAGCAGGATACTAAAAACTGTTTAAATGCTCTCCTAGCTTGTTTAAAAAATTTAAAATAACATGCTATATTTACTCAGATAACAGAAAACAACATTTTCTAGTAGGAGATGAGAACAATTCCCTGAAACATTACCATCTTAGTTTGTAGTCTGTGTGGTTTTGCTCAGCCAGGTGTTCAGTGTATTCTACAGATCCAGGGTTGAATACACTACAGCTTTATATACATTATTGAAAATACAGTATTAGCATTTGTGAATTAGAATTAGCATAATAACCACTTCATATTAAGCTCTAAACTTTGGCTTTCACTTCCTAGAGTGGTATTTTACTGCATGTAGTGAATATACTTACATGTTTTTAAGTAAAAAACTTAAACTTCACATGATATGTGAACTCCAATGAGTTCCATGACAAGTGATTCCACCGAGAAATCTTGCTAGTTTGCAGCTATTATTTGTGCTGAGTTTCTCGTAGTTATCTCCAATATCAAGATTCATTCAGTAATTACTTCTACCAGAGTAATTTAAGAAACACGAACTGGTCAATTAAAGTCGTCTAAAATTTAGAGTACCCTTTTACAGATGATTAAATGAACACCATTTTTAGACCTAGTCTTTGAAAGAAGACAACAATGTGCAAAGGATGACAACCTAGAACTGTGCTATAATACTATATGTAACTTTACTGAAGCCATGGAGTGTAAATCAGGACAAAAATAAGCTGCAGCACTAAATTCCAGGATTTGCTCTAATGTTATCAGTGAATAACATAAGACAGCCCTTTCAGTTCTAAGTTCTAAATGTTCATTTAACCATTGTAATGAGATTTACTTAGTACTACATTTAGAGGAAGGGTTGGGAAGCCCTGGGAGTATTTTTTTCATATTAGAAACCATCTTGTACAGACGGTTTTAATTTCTGTTTTCTAATATGAGTAAAAGCTGTAATTTGTTAATGTTTTTAAAGAAAAATGTTTCTGAAAACATAAATTATATTGCTGATATTAATCACTGGTATTATATCAACTCTCTAAATCAATATTCCAACACAAGTATACTCTTAACTCAAAAGCATGAAGTACAAAGAAGTTTTAGAAGTACCAAGCAGTTCACCAAAATAATACCAACATAGTATTATAGACTATTTCTTAGCTATGATCTTTACATTTACAAAGTCTGCTTGTTGCCATGCACAGTGGTTAAGCCTTTGAATGTAATTCAAATCAAAATGTTAATTATAACTTATAAAATTATTTCCTCTTATAAAAAAGATGCATTTCTCATTATGCAACAACTTGCAGAATTCTTTCCAAAACAAGCACAAAAATGTTTGCCTTAATAAGAGCTCCTATTGGGGCCCTAAATTGGACTCTTGTGTGAACCACAAATTCTCATCTTTCTAAATGCTGGCTTTTCACTCAGATACTCATATTAAAGATAGATGCTTAATGGAATTACAGGAAGTCGTATTTAAGTGCAAAGGACAACTTTTAAAATTCAATTTCATTTCTGCTTATGTGACCTGATAATAACACCCAGAGAACATGATCAGCACTTACAGCAACCACAGCTATATGTTATTGACAGCAAATATAGATATTTTGACAGGGAAAAACCCAGTTCAAGATTAGTAGCTGAATGCTTAAATGACTTCCTGAGCCATGCAAAATACAAGTGTATGGGAGACTCAAGGTAAAAGCTGAAGAGATCTAATTCATTGTTATGTAAATACTATAGACGAAAACCAGAAAGAAGAAATTGAGAATATGAGACTGTATATGATACTGCTTTCCACACTGCCAATTAACATGTGCTTTATTCTTGGACTTTTTCTGCAAAATGCAAAAAACGGTTACCCTAGCAACTGCCACATGTTACTCAGTTTATTTCTGAGATCCAGTGCAGCCTATAGAAGAATAATGCTGTGCAGTTTTATCAGGATCTCTCAGCACCACAGAGAATTGGGAACTACGTGTCAGAACATGTACATATATTTTCTCAAAATTTTAAGAAAACATATTAAAGAAAGAGTAGTTGTATATATTTTGCATGTATCTTTTTGCAATTTCATTTTCATTATTGCTTTATGTGTAAATTAAAAACAAAGATCAAGAGTTGTATGTAGAAAAATGTATACTCTGTCCAACCTGACAGTTGCTTTCTTCACTCTCTTTTTATTGCAGTTGTAGCAGATTTCTTTACCAAACAAACTAAACTTTCGAAACTTCTTTAATGATGTAGGAGATATCATCTTTCAAAGCATAATAATAAGGTAGATCTCCAATTCCTATCATCTGTTAAAGGTTAACATTTAGTTCAAAGTAAGAATTAAGGCACTTCACAGTTAATCATGATCTGCCCTCCCTCCCCAGAAGGAAATTAACTCTTTGTAATGTGCCCAGGCTCTGTATAATTTATGAGATATCTTGTGATAGTAGTACAAAACAACCAGCAGGCTGAAAAGGGAGCCATCTGAAGTCAGCCATTCCTGAACACACCTGAAGGAAAACGATGTCATTCTTTAGCTTTTGAAGTCTGGAAGAGGCCTTTCTGTCCACCAGAGATCCCCAGCCCAGGTCCTAGAGACAGATCTTTTTCTGAGCAGTCAGTGCAGGAATCAAGCCAGGACTCCTAGTTTAGAGGTCAAGATAGGAATCAAGCTATTTTAAAAATCTTCAGCTTTTTTTCCCATCTCCCAGTGCCTTTTTTTCTGGTTTCTACATGAACATATTTTTGGATAGAACAGAGGAAAAGACTTTGTTAAATCTTGACTCCTCATTCGAAATAAATGATTGTGCCCTTCAGATAATAAAAATATTTCTAAATTTGTACCTGAAACAGAATAATCAAAACTTAAAAAGTCCTCGTATTTAAATAAGCATTTGTATGTTTGAATATTCTTCCTGCTAGCTATTTTCACAAGCTCTAACCAGTAAATGCTGCTCTGCCTATGTTACTTGTCTGCGGATTTCTTTGATACCATCACGTGCCTTGGGAAAAAATACAAAAACTGAGGAACAGCTCGACAGAAGAAAACAACCCCAGATACATTTTTGTGCAGTTATCAGGGATAGGGATTTTGGAAAACTTAGAAAGGATGGCATTTGGCTAAAACTGCAAATGACAGTATTAGATAGACAAGAAAAACAACAGCACTTGTAGGAGTCCTGAACAGGTTAGAAGTTGTGAACAGGTCTAGTAGCAGCAACCTCTTGGATTGGGAGGGTAAGCTAACAGAGGCTAATTCTGTATTTAGGCTTCGGGAAGAACTCAAACTAAAAGTGCCTCAGACATTAATGAAGGCTTATGAAATGTCTGTGAACTGGACTAAGAGAAACAGATTAATTTCATACATACCACATATACCTAAGTATGTTGGGCAGTCCAAATGTCAAAAGCACACACTTCCCTTTGGAAGCACATATACTTTAAAAAAATATTACAGACATACAAAAATAAACACAATACATTCAGGTGCAATGCTATGCTAGTCTAAAATAAAAACACACACACAAATGATTAGATTCTTACAACTTAAAATAATTTACCTTTAGTAATACAAAAAATAAATTATTCTTTTGATGCTTGGTTTAATCAGACTACAGAAACAGAATAGCAGGGAACATATAAACAGACTTTTTTTGCATTCCCTTGGGGCACAATATAGAGTAATCAATTGTAAATTAATTGGGGAAAATTTATTTTGCATAGCATAGGGAGGCAAAACATTAATTCAGAATCATTTGCTTAATGGCATTTCTAATATGTTATGCATGTATTCAGCCTAGTTCTTTATAGTGAGATGCAAAACAATTACCAGGGATGTAAATACCAATAAACCACAATCTACATCTCTATTAAAAAGAGTAAAACTAGACCAAAATACTAGATAATCTACAATTTCTACCAAGGAATACTCAGAGTAGTTATTTGAGTGTATCAAATCCTTCATTAATTAATGAGAATTAATAATGATTTTATTACATTTAGGCACACTAGGTACAGATATGCAAAGCCACTCGATAGCACAGAGGTTGCATGTTGTACAATCTATCTGTATGTAAGCATTCAAGTCAGTGGTAGCTCTCCATGTTACTTCTTTAGTTCTTATACAGACTCAATACCTGCTCTAAGTACACATTCAATAGAAACCAATACTGTTTTTTAATGATATAAATATATACGTCTAAAAATTGTCCTCTTTAAACAAAATCCTGCTTGTGGTTTGGCTTGTATTGGTATAAATAAATAAATAGATAAAAGAAATATATAAAAAATATGAGAGAGATAGATAGAGGGAAAGAAATTTTTAAAAAGCCACTCTATGTTTAAAGTCCCAAACTACATGTCTTCAAGGGAAAGCACAAGCACATGAAGCAATAAAAGAAAAATCTGTATAAAAATAACAAGCATTTTGCATTTTATTGGCCTTAACAAAACTAATTTTAATTGATGACTTACTGAATATGAGATTCAATAAATGCCATTCTTGCTCTGATTAAATGTCAAGGCCATAGACGTGTTGTTTCAAAGTGAGTGAGCATTAATTTGGTGTGTATAATGAACCTTCCGGATGATTTATCTGCCCAATACTTTTCTATTCTTCACAATCTGGTGTCTTAAACTGTAGCTTCTTTATTATTATATGTTTTGGTTTAATAAAATTTCATTTTTATTTTTAACAACAGAAGCAAACAGATGCAAACCTAACCTGATTGTTACTAGATCTCTGTTGGTAGGCAGAGAGGAAGAAGCAGTCAAGAAATCTTATTGCTTATATGAAAAAGAGTAGCTTGTGATGATTTTTTATTTTCATATCATAAATGAGATTTGAGAACACCATATTTGAGTTCCTGTCCTCAAACCCACCATTTCCAGAGCCAGAGGCATTCTAGGTCAATGTGGTTATCTTAGAAAGATAAGGTTTTTGTGACTCTGTACAAGTCTAAGCTCCAGAGGCACTCTAGGTCCATGGGTCCATGTGGTTATCTTAGAAAATGAAGCTCATCGCCACACTATTCTATAATCTATGCCTAACAAGACATAATTGAGCCCTTAGGAATTAATAGACTTCTCTAAGTGGCATAAAAAGCATCTCTCAGCAGAAAAAAACCACTGTGCACTGGGCCATTCTGCTCAAGTTCCTTGCACATAGGAATTCAAGAAATATTTTACAAGTATTTCTAGAAGTATTTCTAGTATTTTTAGAACTTACGTCTGTAATATCAGAAGGTAAACCTGAGAAAAAAATGCAGAAAATATTTGCAAAGGTTACTGAGATATTCTGAAGGGTATTTCATGACATATTTGCATCCTTTTTTTGCTTTTCAAATTTGTTTGTAGACTAAATCTCTGTTCACACAAAATGCTGTGCAAAATGAATTTGGGGTCTATTACTTGAAATTGTCAGCTGCAAAGCAAATTCTGGTTTGGATTCAACAAAGTTTATGAGTGACAGTTTATGAAAAGTGAGTCATTCACTCAGTAGCTCCAACAGCTAGTATCACACAGACCAAACAGTAGAGTATAAAACAACAAATATGAATTATTGTATTTATTTAAATGGGTTAAATGCGGAAAAAAACCTCAGTCATCTTAAAAAGAACATGCAGTTAAATTCTGTATCCTGGAACTAGTAAGTGAAATCTAATACACGACAGCACACTGCAGAAAGTAGGAAGCATTGATAACCCAAACAGACATGAAGCTTAGGCTAGAACTTCAGATCTTTCAAAGTATGTGTGATAAAAGCTGACCTCTTGTAGTGGGTTGATGACATGCTAATTGCTGGTTTCACTTGTCTCTTTTGGGCCTACAGAAGACTGAGAAGTCTGATTCTTACCACATGGGTCCCCAAACAGCCATTAGACAAATAGGCTTAGCCTGAGCAAGAAAAAAAAGAGGCCTCACAGGACAACGCAATATTTCTTTTTTTTTTAATGAGAAGTGCTGGAATTCACTGAGCAGAGCAGAAGTAGAACTAAGTTAACATCAATTCAGTTTTACTTCTAACTCAGATAACTTCCAAAGATGGTGAGCAAGAGAATAACAAAATAGCAGGAAAACCTACCTTTCTCTTTCCCCTCATCTTAGTCTCTCCTGTCTGCCTCTAGCAGACAAAAATGTTATAACTGTATCTATAGCTTTCAGAAGAAACAAACCTTTTAATTTATAATAAAATTTTCACTTTAATTGTTCTCAGAATTCTAGCCATCAAGGAGGAAGTTAACCAATACCTTATAAATCCACAGCTGTTTTACAAAGCTAAGTTGCAATGGAGATGACCAAATCAAAAAAAAAAAAAAACAAAACAAAAAGAAAATAAAGTTTACAGTCACACTGAAAAGTTTGATAAATTTTATTACCAAATTCTTTTCTTTCAAAATCTGGAGCTGAGTGGCAGGAAGACTATGAATGCTACATATCGGCATTCCCCAAATCAGGACATGCAGGGCTGCAAGATATGTATGGATCTACCTGAAGTTGACTTCCAATCAATAAGTATTCTGAGTATTTTCCAGTCACAAAATTAAACGAGACCATTCTGAGTATTTTCCAGTCGCAAAATTAAACAAGACCACAATAAACTTCAACTGGATTCTAACACATGTTCAAACTGCAGAATGGTCTATCTGTATCATCGTTTTCTACAGTCAATCTCTGTAACATTATTTTTAAATCTACTGACATTGTCTACTTTATGGAGAAATAGATGTGGTATTGCAACAAGTGTCAGTGTCCACACTGGCATATTGTCACATCAGACAGAAGTCACTGAAATCTGATGATAATAATTTTGAACATAGAAAAGGATATGTAATGAAGACTGTATTACAACTGTTGCTTTAAAAGTATGTTGCCAGATAGAGCCAAATAATTATATTTGTCTGGTACCTATTTGTAAATAACCCTGTAACATTCTTTCTACAACATGCAGAATGGAAGCCTAACACTTCTAAACATTAAAATATCAAACTAGTACATAGAGGCTCTGGAATTAACATTTTTTTTTTCAGTGAAACAAATTCTGTTTCATGTTTCTTAGCTATTGTTATTTTTAAAAGAGAAAGCAACAAAAACCATAGTGAAAAGTTCTTCAAGAGTGATTTTTATAACAAAAATATGATAGCCTCAGTAGCAGTAACACAAGAATGAGCCTGTTCCAAAACAATCTGCCTAATTACCAAACTAATGAAGGCTAATCGTTTCAAACCTTAATAACAGCTTGAAAAATACGTTATTTCACAACTAAGCAAATGAAGCAGAAAGATATTTTTTTCCTAGAATGTGTGGATTTAAATTTCCATTAGATTTCAAGGATCATATCTGTACATAATCTACTATTTTATCTATACAGTAAAGCAAAATATATCAAAACAAACCTTCAACCTTCCCATTCACCAAAAAAAGTCTGTTCTTTTACATTCTGTAAAAAGTTCAGAGGAGAGAAACGCTGCCTCTCTAACAGTGCTAGAAATTAAGTTCATGTATAGGGAAGAAGTAATCAATAGGAGCCTTTCTGCTTTAACAGAAAGGAATTCTTACTTCTCTGGCACACAGGGGACATCCTATAGCAATTCCTGAAAGAATTAAACCCCTGAAAATAGCTTGGAAGACCAGAAAGAGGAACAAATGAAACTCATCAAGACTCTTTTACCTTAACGTTTTCTAGGTTATCAGTTTGGAAGGTACACCGTACTAAAATGAGATTATTCAGCCTAAGGAGAAAAAAAGAAAAAAAAAACCATCCTCCAAAAAAAATGAAAAAACCACCAAAACTATGAGTGCTTATCAGCTGAGTATAGTTAATAGCTAACATTTGATCTGCAAACATTAAGTGAGCAGTGCCAATACCGAAAACATCCTTGATACTGTGCTATTTATTAGATCATCACCCTGGACAGCAATCATAAGGAAAAGGATTCTCAATCCTGCTGGAGATACATTCAGAAGATCTGTTAACTCTCAACATAACAACAATCCATTTCAAAGCAGGAATTCCCTTGACAAAACAGTTTGTTAATAAACCAAGCTACTAATAACACAACCGGCTCAGCCTGTTGTGAAACCTTTTTTGGACTGGCACAGGTCATTACATGACTATTTTCAAAGTTCTACCAAGCTTTCCTTTATCTCCATCACTATGTAACAGCAGTCTTCCATTTTTAATTTCTTTCAAGGTAATGCCAGGTTTTTGTAACTAAATATCAATGTCCCCACCTGCAGTAGATTCTCCATCTTTCATTAAAATGTTAGACTAGTGAATATTGGTCTTCTGTGTCCACATGACTCTCTAAGCCTCAAGGACATTAAAAGGGATTTAGACATCCTGACTGTATAGAGAACTCATCTCAATAATTCTTCAGTACTTTGTTCCAAGATAGTATTTTATTAACTAACTAAAAATGTTTGATATGTTTTAAAAGTTGATACTTGATGATTAATTATTTGTAGAAAAAGTGCAACTAACCAGCAAGTTTATTTGTAACTTATCAGTCATTTGATTCTAATGTTTAACACCAAAATGGGAAATACAATGAAACTAAAACACAATTTTCAAGCCAAACATTTTTATGGCCTTTAGGGTGTTCTTCTTACTGCCTGCCATGCAAGTCTTGATCATTTCTAAAAGCCTGCTCCTGAAGGACAGCCAAACAAAGCTATTTCACCACATAACTGCTGTAAGTTCCTACTCATTACTTCTCAAACTTTCAAATGCTACTTCACCTTTCCTGCATGTGGCTCACTTTCTCTCTTGAATGACAGGGGACAGAAAAGAGCACTCTACCACCTTCAGGGAAATTTTTTCAAGACTTTTCAAGTTCTCAGCCATTCAAATGTGTTGCTTTGCCTATTCATTTAATTCCAGAAAGTTCTCAACCTTTAACCAACTGAAAGTTACTGGATGGCACTGGAGCTTCAGAATTGGAATTCCAGGAGTACATCACAGTAGTTCTCCACAAGCAGTAGTGGAAACTGAACCTGATTGGTCAGGGTTTGAAAATATCAGAATTGCAATGCTCACACTGTTCTGGATTCCCTGTTCCAAATGATAAAAGTTAAATCTTAATTTACTGTCAAAATTTGCATTTCCAACATACAGTAGGATACCATGATATGGACAGCTTAAAGCATACTAAAACAAGCTTAACAACTGGTATGGATGTTGAACTTCAAATGCTTTCCATGCTTTGTTTTCTTTGTATTAAGAATGTTAAAGCAATTTAAGCTGACATTTCCATGCTCATTAACAGAGGATACAGAGTCATTTGCAAGGAGACAGACAGGTGGTTTATAATTTCCATCATTATAATATTGAACAAGGTGACAACTATTGCCTGAAGGAAGGATAATTATACTATAAGAGAATCTAAACTATATAATCAGTTCACCTTTATAAGATGTGGCAGAAAAAGCTACACCACAAAGCAAAATTATCCTCGTTTACCTGTTTAAATTGCAGTTAACCAAATTAATCCTCAATGCCCTTTTATTGGTATTGGTTTGTGTATTGCATTAGTTAACCCTACCATGAATTGGCTACTTGCCTTCAAAAGTATCTGTGCTATGTATTGCACACTACTGCAAGAAAGTAGACCTACTTGCATTTTTAGAGAAATACCTTGTCACTTGAATTTCTGTTTTGAGATGGTGCATGAAATGCTCTTGAGACGCTGTCTGCCTGGTTTTAATCTACTACCTGAGGAAGGGCCAGAGGTAAATCAACCCTTCCACATGTCAGAGAGTTCATATGTGTCCCCTGCTTTAAACTCTTCTGTGTTACATGTGTACTTTTCTTCTCTGACCTACAGCAATGTGTACAGCTTTAAATTGTGCAAATTACCTGGATGATTTCAAAGAGAGGCAACTTTGGTATCCCAACTGCTTTTGTTTTTTGTGGGAACTTTCAGAAAGAGGCAGCTTTGGTATCCCAACTGTTTTTGTTTTTTGTGGGAACAGTGGAAAATTCTAAAACTCCAAAAGCAATTTCTGAAGAGATTACTGAAATAACCATATCCCTCCAAAAAAAAAAAAAAAAAAAAAAGGACATCATTCCATCCTGGTTTTACTTCCTTCTATTACATTATGGGATATAGAATTTATGGTATGCATCCAAGAAATTTTATTTTCTTCAAATGCTTCACAAGCATTTGCATAGGACACAAAGTGTTCTTCCATTATGTCCATTATGTTTGCCTGTTAAATTTCTCCATACATACTCCTAGTTATTTTCCATATGTGCTTGTATGCATTTTCCATTAACTCCAGTTAGTTTCCATACATACTCCTAGTTAACTAGGGAGAAATTTTATTGATTCAATGAAGCCCGGCAGCAATATGATAGGACAATTCCTGAGAATATTTTTAAGAACTGGAATAACATTTTTGCAATTAAATCTTCATATGACCCTTCTTAGTTGACATACTTTCTTAGGAATTATCATCTGCATACACGGAGAGAAACAACTCCAGGTTTTTTCAACATATATAACTACTTCTCATCTACCTTTAAATGATATAACACTATATTTAATATTTGTACAAATAAACATTTCTACACAGTTGTCAACAAATCTAAAATTGTTTTACAGAGGAAGCAACATTCTTTTTCCTAGTTTACTTTCAGAAAATCTATCATAATTTTCCTCATACTAACCAATTCCGCCCTAATTCCAACTTATTTTACTGAACCTGGGTGACCAGAATCATATACAGCATTTAATGAGAGTTCTTACCTGTAGCTGATAAATGAAACTAATGGGGTTTGGCACATGCTAGGTTCATACTTGCTGTTTCACAGGCATTCTAGTGCCAGTGATCCTCCTATGAGTAAGCAAGTATACCATGGGGTTTTTTTCTTCTTATTTCTGATGTCTTCAAACTTTGAAGCAGAAATTACTACTAGACCCTGAAAGCATAATTCATCATTTCACACTATTGAAAAGTCACACTATTGAATTATCTATCTTTTTTTACTTATTCAAATTGTTTTACTGCTGGAAAAGCATTGTCTGAAAGCAGAAAGGCTGAAGTCAGACTTAAAAATAAATGTCCTATAATTAAAAAAGCATGTTGCTTCAACTTAACATTATCATTATTACAAAATTATACCTAATCCATCTTTAGAAGGACAAACTGGAAGGACAATTTGAAATGGTTCATCTACCCCACTTCAACATCGGTGATGAACAAAACTGTTCATTCTATCATTCCATAATCACCACTAATAGGATCTTTTCAGTATCTTAATTCAAATTTACCATTTGTTCAGTTTGAAGAGCCATTTTCCTATAGGAAGATGTGTTTCATTGCACAAATACATCTCTGTATCTCTAACAGCCTTCTGTGAGGTAGTTTTCCTACATGTCTTTACATGTGCACCTAGAGCAGATATGTCTATCCATAGTCTTTGAATCATAAGTAGGAATCACAACAAAAGGCAAGAGAAATTATGCTTGTCAACAAAAATCTAGTGCCAGATTTGAGTACAGTGATCACAATCTGGTTGATTGACTTGAATACTTGAACAGTAAATACTGGTCACAATTCTGTGGGAGATCAGAACTATTTTAACACTGCTGTCAGATTTGGCACCCAAATTGCAGAAAGGTGATGTAAAAGGATGATAGATGCTGGAGAGCTAAGGAAGAAATACAAATTCAAGAAGTGGCTATATCATGTAAATTTAATCATCAAAATAATCCTATTCAGTTACATGCTGATGAGCCAAATCATCCAACATTAAGGGACTGAGTGAATTTTTCACTTTAGACAAAATGCAAAAAAATATTTTAAAATAACAGGAAACATCAGAAGGATTAGGAAAAAATGGAGTGGGGAAGGCAGCTATGAATCTATACATGCTGGAGAGGTACAATATTCAAAAGAAACTTGCAATTTTGAATGGAAAAGAAGAACATTTGAAAGAGGATTCAGTTACTGTTCCAAGAACTCTATGATTATCCGGCTGTAGTGTCACACACAGTAGAAGGGATACTGTACTTAACTATATGTGTTGATATTTACATTTTTTTATTTATACACTCTCTTCTGGTCTTATTTTAAAAAAACAAATCACAAACAGTAAACAAGATCAACATTTTAATATATTCATTTCTGGGGAAATAAGAAATGAACCATGATAATCCTGTAGTGTGGATTAAAGGGGTCTCAAAAGCACAAAAAGCAATAGAGGTCTAAAAATAACATTAGTTTTGCAAATTGTATAAAAAACCTTAACATACTGTTATTCTTGAGATGCTAAGCTGATCAAAAACTGTAATTAAAACTAAATACAAACTAAAATACTTTCTACAAACAGAAATGACAGTATCTCTATGAGCTCTTTAGGAGTACGCATAAATCAGTCCAACTGATACAAAACACAGCAGAAAACAGAACTTTTACTTCCTAATCTTTACAATAATATACTATTTTATGCATTGCCAGTTTTTGTATCCTGAAATTGTTTTTTCATCAATTTATTTCTCTACACTGCTGCAAGCAAGATTAAGAAAAAATTACCCATTCCTGTTGAACAATACATTGTGAACCTGGATCCCCAGGCGGCTCAGAATGAAAGTATTCACCCAATATATTCACAATTATAAAGGAATTCAGCTTAATTTGGTAGGAAAATTCATGACATAGAAAATATCTCATCCACTACTGGAAACTCAAATATGAATTATTTTTGGTTTTTAGTAAGAAATTTTTCCTTACTCTAATGACAAGCAATTATTTTTTTCCCTTCAGGGATCTCACACTACATTTCATGTAATGTAAATATACATCAAGTACTGGTTGGGATTGTAGCAGGATGTTCCTGATGTAACTGCATTCACTAAGCCCTTTTATATATTTAGATTATTATAGTTGATAATCAGTACAGTGTACACTAGAAATTATATTTTTTAAAAATTATTATAAGGGAATTTACCTTGATATGACCATTTCCCCAAACAAATCATAAATATAGCAAAAACTAAAAGGTGAATTCACTAATTAGGAGTCTGCCATTAAATTAATTTAAACTGTCAGTCTTTAAGTCATTCAAGCCTCAATCTTTGTTATTGAAAAATTTAGAATAGAAGTTTTAGCTCCCAAAATTACCATGTTTATTATTATGCTGGTTCTTTACAGTGACCTTTTTCCCATGATAAAACAAAAAAAGATAAATTAATACAGTTCCAAGGAGAATACTATGTCCTAAGTACAGCCACTGTCTTTGTCTGTCTTTATTACAGCTACCTGAACACACCTATTTCTATGTTTTAGGCATGTTTAATATTTGCATTTTAAGAGCTCCAAAGAAAAAAAATCACAAACTGCGGATTTTGCCAACAGCTCTGCTGGATTTTGGCTCGGCTCTTTTAGTAGTCAAATGTACTACAGACCTGCAGAATCAGTATGGTAGATTTGTAGAAAATCAAGCCAAAACTGGTCTCACTCATCTTTAGTTCTGGCCATCTGCTTGAAGCATCTGGTAACAGGGTACATGCACCCACATCCAGAACGTGACTGCTCTCTTGCCAACTATGTGCCTAGGTAACTGCCAATATGTGCTTCTCCACTACTAACATGACAACTGTCAAAAAGAAGTTGAACATGTACGAAGAAATCTAAATTAAACTAACACATTACTTTCCCAAGTTACAGAAATATTTTTTGACATAATTGCTTGATAAAGGCAATGATAAATAAGTCACACAGTGAAACTGTGTGCAGTAAATATTTCAGAAAAGGTCAAAACAATTCTAGAAATGAGTTAAATTTTTAGATAAAACAATCAGAATTATACATTCAATATCTGATTTAAGAAGAAGAATAAAGTAAGAAATCAGCTCAAATTCTTTTCAAAGTTTCTTTTTGAATTTATCCAAATATATAAAATTAGTAGATGTAGTCTAACTGCCGCACATTAAAAATATTAAAAGAAGATGTGGAATGCCATATTAGAAATTAGGACATAAATGACAGATTAGAACACAGATGGTAAAGAAATGTGCAACTTCCACTGAAATTCATCCTCTTGTCATGTAAGTATAAACTTGTAACAAACATCTCTGCTCACTATAAAATAATACTTAAAAATTATTTTGTGCACTTCATACTAGGAGAAGTAGTAAAAAAAAATTAGGTAACTAATTACTGAAATTATTAACTCCTTTGCCAAGTATCATCAAACGAACTTTTTGTCTTCTTTTGCTATGGCATTTGTGAAAAGGTCATGTGTATTCAATGGCCAGGGAGTGCACAATTAAAAGTTAAAAGCAGGTGAGAGAGAGATATACAGACAGAAAATCTAAAATCAAAGCCTGGACAACTAATCCAGCATCATAATAGTAAACCACTAGACTATGGTTAGAGGAAAAGAATAAAATCAAAGATATCCAGAAACTGTCATAGCTTCTTGTTATTCTTGCCCTATCTGAATCATCAGTTGTTCCTCTTCTTATATTTAAACTTTATGGAGTAAAGCTCACAGGGTGTTTTTGCAGCAAGTTACCACTTAAGACGGTGTGATCCTCAGCCACTGCACTGGCTCCGATGCACAATGCTGCTGCTGCCACCAAATTAATAATAGCAATAAAATGATATAGCATTTCTATTAAGTGCTGTGATTATGATTGACACATATCTTACTTCACATGCAGGTGGTCCCATAGTTACCTGCTATTCCATGGTCAGTCATGGTTATGCAGTTTATAATAAGTTAGGAAACAAGTGCTATATCTTGCCATCCTCCCACTTTTGAAGGCAGGTTTTACCAAATGTTCATTGAGTCCATTGAAAAGTTATTCTAAAATATCATATGTAATAAATGATTATATACTATATGTAAATATTCCTTTGGTTTCCATTTTAATTTTTGGTTTCATCACATCTGTTTTAAACACTGTATTTTCAAAGCTTTATGATTTATTATATTGTAGTGTTTTCCAAAATACTGTAATGTAATTTTTGATTGATACAAGAAATAGAACTACAGTAAGTTCTTAATGCATTGTACATGGTGGTAATTCCGCTGACGTCTGTTAAATTCCATTAAGATACAGTAAACAAGAGCACAAGGATAGTAGACCAGACTCAATTAGTGAAAGAGAACGGGTAAATCTCATACAAGTCTGGTATCATAATGTTTTTCTGAATCTATCTTTATTTGTAAATTAAAGTAACCTCAAAGCACATGATGTCCTTGGATATGAAGAACTTTTAATGATGTATAAAATCTTTGGCATTCTTATCTTTTAGTGGTCTAAGGTGCGAGAATTTACAGCCATACTAAACATTTGAAGCTTGTGGCTTTTCCTCAGGCAATGTTATTCCAAGTAAGGAGAAAAAAAAATGAAAAGGAGGTGTAACAAGTTCACAAAATAAATATAATATGCTGGAATAATTATTAAGACACTGCAAATTGCTTCTAGGATTAAATACAAGTTGTTCTGCAATTTCCTTTACATCTTATATCTAGTGCTATTCAGAGCCAGCCTGAAGTTCGAAAAATCAATCAATTGTGCTGTATTTAAAAATTGCCCAAGGAAACAATTCTTTTTTTTATTTTGATCATAGAACAAACAAAGAAAAAATGCCTTATAAAATTATCAGAGAGATATTAAATGTTTAAACAGGTCTGTATACTTCCCTAACAGTTTAAAAAACAAAAAAAAAAAACCTAAGTGATGTAGCTGCTATCAAGTGAGGTATGAAATGCCTCATGCCCAATTTTTGGTTAGTGACATTTCCAGATTCCTGTCCATAGAACTTCTCAACGTGGTTATAATGACTAGAATTGAGAAGAGGCTCTTTCATTTGATGTGTTTGAAAGGTAGCTTTGTATGAACAGCTGTGTTTTCAAAATGCTTGCCACCTCTAAATTGGTCCTTGTGAAGTGAACTGTTTGCCTTATTGCCAGCAGGGCACATTGCAGTGTAGCTGCTGCATTTTTAGTTTTTATCACTGTCTCTCTAACTGCTGAAGTGGAAACGAAAGATTGCCAAAACCTGACGTGTTTCTTTTCCTTTCTGCCCACTCTGACTTGGTTCTTAGCTGTCTGTTGCTCCAGTGATGAGAAACGTTGCTCAGTTTATTCATTCACTGAATGTCTTTTCCAGCTCAAATAATGGTAATACCCTCTTGTAAACCAAGGCTCCAGCTGTCAACAGCAGTAAATGAAACAAACTTAATTAAGACATACCAATCATTGTCTACACAAGGGATAATTAGGCTGCAAAAAGTCACATACATCAGGGTGCATTTTTCTAAAAGCAAGAGATAACACATTAAAAGCAAGAGGCAGACCATATTTAGTAAGTGTGGATTGCAACAGGGATAACAGGGATGGACTTCCAGAAGAAGTTAAATAATCTGTCTACAAAGATTTAAACAGTTTTAGGACAGAATTTTAGTATGGGAAAACAATAATAAATACTAAGCAATACTAACTTTTTAGATGCAGGCTCTGTTTAGACTTTTTAATTGCAGACATTAGGAAGCATTCCATACCATTCTATCTGGATGAGGAAATACATGTACAATCAGAGTGTACACAAAGATTTATAAATGCAGCTGAGTAAAGAATTACACTCAAAACTACGGTGCACAGCTCCTGCTGCTGCCTATGAGAAATCACTTGTCCCACAGCTTAGCTTACTGGTGGTAATTTGCTGCTGAACCTCATCTCTACAAGCTTTTCTATTGTGCATCACGATATGTACAAGTTTTAAGAATTCTTACATCACATCAAAAATCTTGAGAGGTCACCAAAACCCACTACAAAAGAGCTAAACTAAAAAAGTATTTTTGCTTAACAGATAATGCTGACTACATTATTTGAAATAACTTTATTTTTAAGAAAGATACCTACATTTGCATGAAAACCTCTGTGTATGTAAAACTCAGATACTTTAAATACCACTCAAAGGAACAGGCCAAATAACCTTCAGGCTCTCTTTGTCCTTCGTGTTAGTGCCTTTAAAACTGAACATTTGAAATGCAAAACTTTCACATAAAATCCAGATGGTACAAAGCACTTAGCTTTAAAGCACTGGAACACATTAATAAAAATTCTGAAAATCACTGTTAGTAAAAGTATTTTAATTTAGTCTTTATTTAGTGTTTTCAGTACATCTTTACTATTATCAGTACATTAATGAAGAAAGGGAATCAATGCATTCCCAAAGTTCAAAGTATCACCAAGTTAAATGCTTATTTTCCAACACATTTATCTCTGTGATGCTACATTCTTCAAGGAAACTGAACTTCAATTACAGTTTATAGCGTTGAGTGCAAGATATCAATTTACATGAGGTTTATTTTGTTACAGTAAATTGCAGCTCACGTCTCAGTTCAGAATGGTTCGTACACACCTCAAGGTTAGAAATTAATTACATAAACACAGACACACATATAATCAATACAACCAGCTGGCATAAGCAAAGTCATACTGCATAACTTGATTCTAGGTTTTGCTGTTTTCAAGCGGGACCAGAATACATCAGCAATCCGTACTTTCTTACCTTCTTTGTCAACATTATATATCAGAGTCACACAATAATATTATTATAAATAAAATGACCAACAAAAATGTTTTGCAACTCACATGATTCTATAACTTTTTTCCTGTGCATTTCACTACTTTGCCTCTTTTGTGTACTGTATCAAACGATGTGTAAGACAGTCATATGATTTAGTTTTAGGCTGTCCTGCAAGAAGCAGGGAGTTAGACTTGATGAACCTTTTGGGCTCCTTCCAACTTGAGATATTCTGTTCTATGATCTTGTAAGCCATCATGGATGTTCATACTACTGCAGAAATATTCTTTTATTCTACACCTGGGATAAAAGTTAATACCAAATAATTTTCATGTAAAACAATACATAGATATGCCACTATTTAAACCAAAAATCTTTCTGAAGTGAAACAATGCATTTTATAACAATGACTCTGCAGGCTGAGAGAGAGTGTAAAAATTATTCTACAATCTGTTATTCAAGGCACTCAACCCCAGCGAATATTTTACACAAGGCAGAAGCACTTTAACCGGAGAAATAAGAAAGATTTATGCTAGAACACCATATGAGCTTGAGCTGGTGGCTTATTAGCTGGAGCATTCACCAGAAAGAGAAAAGACATCAGATATTTTTTTATAAAGAAGAAAAAATTCAACCTGGATCTCTCGCCTCTTTTTCTTTGCTGCCTTTTGTGGAAAAAACACTCATATATATGACATTAAAATGTCCACTGGTGCCCTTGTTTTTGGCTTGAGAAACCCATAGAAACTGAAGTATAAACTCAGGAGGAGTATAAACTCAAACCCAGGAGGATGTTGGCTCTATGTACACAAAAATGTAGTAGTTTACATGCTTTAACTGGTACAGCCTCTCAGTTACTTGGAACACACATGAAAAGTCCATCTTGGTCCGCATCCTATCTTACACAGTGGCCAAGAGCAAATGCCCAGGGAGGAGCAGAAAAACAGGTCAGCTATATATTTATGCTTCCCTCGAATACTTTCCCACTACCTCTCTGAGCAGAATATCCCTAAACATCACAGTGGGATCAAAATGCTGAGATTAGATATCTGCAGTAGCAGTTTGTTGAATCTCAATTAATTTAGTATTCAGGTAAGATTTTCAATGATGTTCTGATTATTAGAAGCTTACATTTTGTATTTGCCACACTTACAGATACATTTTTAATATACAATTGAAATAGAATTCCAGAAGTCAATGGGACATACTTTAAAAAGTTCATCAAGAATACAACTCAAAAAATTCCTCCAACGGCCATCCTCCATTCTCCCTATATAGTAAACTACATCTGTGTGCTTGGCACAGCATGGCATAGAATGATTTCTACTTTAGTAAAGGGGACAGTCCTCCATATAGGTGCCACCTTCTGGTGCCAAAATTAAGAGCAAGTCATAGGCTTTAACTGTCCAATGCAAACCTTTCTTTTTCTGCAAGCCTTAAGCTCATCTCATTTCCCAGAACAAAGGAACAGATTACAATTTTACTATTTCAGTCCGTATGTGTTTGCATTTCAGTATAATGTGGGCCATTTGCAGAAAAACATATTATTAATCCTCAAAACAGCAGAATGTTTTCTGTATGTTTATCTCACACATTGTCTGTTCACTCTATTAATACACTTATATGTTAAAATAAAATATTAAATGTCCTTAAATGCATATATAACAAACAGCCACCTCAAAGTCTTGCCAAATATACTTCAAACTGGCCCAGTGCTCATGTCACTCAACGTGGTCCAACACCTTTCCTCTGAGCTGATAGGGAATGCATCTATGGTCAATATGCCTAAGCCTCCTGGTCTTGGAAAGGAAACCTAAAGTCCAAATCCTTGACACTTGACTTTTGCAAGTCTATCTATACCAGCAACACCTCAAAAGTTATTTATCAATGTCAATAAAGCATTGATCTTGCCTTAAAGTTTGTAAACAAGGTCACTGAATTTTAACACTAGAGGCAAGGCAAGAAAGGGCATGACAGTCTTCTGAGACAAAGTCTGGTTAAAGTTAGTGTGAAGTCTATATTCTGAAGTAAATGAAGCAGTTAATGTGTACTGCTTCATATATGAAAACACAGAAACTTTTGAATTATGTGGCTTGAACAAAATGTACACCCAAAATAGGATATTATTTTTCTCCACAATAAAACTATCACATACCAAAGATCTGGGGAGAGCACATTTGCTGCTTCAGGATGCTAAGGTTTCAGTCTTTACTATAATTTGGGACATGAAGACAATCTGCAACTTCATAGCAAATTTCAGAATCTCGCAGAACTACAAACCAAAGAAGAAATTGCTAGTGTAGATTTTTTCTTCTTCTTATCACTCTAAAGACACTTTTCTGTTATTATTGTCGTTATTCCTTGCAATTCAAGTTGTTGAAGTCAAAATAAACAAGGCAGTAATTAGCCTGAATTTCCTAAGATGACAAGCTATTTATTGTGAGGTACATATTTCTTTCTAATTATCACTTTAAAGAAAAAAAAAACAACAACAACCAAGTTTTGTTCCTAAACAGCAGCTACAAAAAGAATTAGAAAATGATGAAACTTATGGATTGTCAGTTTTTTATATTTCTGTATAAATATCTCAGGCTTGCCTAAGAATGTCATCATTAGGAATGTGTATTAATCTAGCCATTCCATTTTCCTTTGATTACACATAAATTATATTCTTTATATTTATAAACTTCACATTCAAAAGTTAAATATTCATGCTCTGTAGGATTTTGCTCAGTGTTTACATTTTCAAAGCCAACAGACCTCAGTTTGCTTCTACTGATAACTGAAAGAAAAAAAGAAAATATTTTAAAGGATCACAAAATATATAGAAAAACCTCACTGATGTATTTTGTGTTAGACTTTGTGGATCTTTATCTTTCTGTAGAGCAATGCTCCACTGGATGTATGACAAGCTACAAGTCTAAAGATATATTACTATATTAACTTCATTTATGCTATCTGGATACCACTACAATACTCTAGGCACCACAGTAATTTTCTTTTCTTACTTGCAATAATTAACATTAGAGAGCAAAAGATAACTAAATTAATTTATAACTTTATAGTTCCTTATACTCATTATTTCCTGTTCTTATATTTTAGGTCATCCTGTCACTCCTGCAAACACTAATCAATCATGGGATTTGAAGTTAATACTACTAAATAAATGAATTGCTTAATCTCCTATGACCATCTATACATACTTCATCTTCACAAAGCTTATCAATTTTATGTCATCAAGGACAGAGTGACCTTCATTTCCACAAAATGCCTCTTACTACCGGACAAGTTGGTTACAAATTTATCACTCATCCTCACGAAGAAAGTCCTTCACGATCATCATTTGACAAATGCAAGTGTGTGTTTTATCAATTGACCAGGTCATACTAATTTCCAAAACTGTAATTGTGGAATACTAGAGGGCCTGTTACTTTTCTGAAATTTTGAGCTAAGATGAAGGACATGCAACTCAAAATTAATTTTCTACTTGGCATATTTATCACTGCACTAGTACAAGCTGTAGAAAAAAAAGCAGACTGCCCAGAGTCATGTATATGTGAGATCAGACCATGGTTCACCCCCAGGTCTGTGTATATGGAGGCTCCAACAGTGGACTGTAATGATTTAGGCCTTTTTCATTTTCCAGCCAGACTGCCTGCTGACACCCAAGTTCTACTTCTACAGACAAATAATATTGCAAAAATTGAACATTCAGTAGACTTCCCAGTGAATTTAACTGGTCTAGATTTATCTCAGAACAATTTATCCTCAGTGACTGGCATTAATCTTAGAAAGATACCACAGCTGCTTTCAGTGTACCTTGAAGAAAACAAACTCACTGAACTCCCTGAAGAATGTCTCTCTGGACTCCACAATTTACAAGAGCTTTATATTAATCATAATCTGCTTTCTGTGATTGCACCGGGAGCTTTCATAGGCCTCAATAATCTTCTCAGACTTCATCTCAATTCGAATGGTCTTCAAATGATCAACAAGAAGTGGTTTGAAGCTACTCCTAATCTTGAAATTCTCATGATTGGAGAAAACCCAATAATCAGAATAGAAGACATGAACTTTAAGCCCCTTATCAATCTGCGCAGCCTAGTTTTAGCAGGAATAAATCTCACTGAAATACCAGATAATGCTTTGGTTGGCCTTGACAATTTAGAAAGCATCTCCTTTTACGACAACAGATTTGTTAGAGTGCCCCACATTGCTCTTCAAAAGGCTACAAATCTTAAATTTCTGGATCTAAACAAGAATCCCATTAACAGAATACGACGAGGAGATTTTAGCAATATGCTGCACCTAAAAGAGTTAGGAATTAATAACATGCCTGAACTGATCTCTATAGATAGTCTTGCTGTTGATAATTTGCCAGATTTAAGAAAAATAGAAGCTACCAATAACCCCAGATTATCATACATTCATCCAAACGCATTCTACAGACTTCCCAAGCTGGAATCCCTCATGCTAAACAGCAACGCGCTCAGTGCCCTGTACCACAGCACAATAGAATCCTTGCCTAACCTCAAAGAAGTCAGTATACACAGCAATCCCATTAGATGTGATTGTGTAATCCGTTGGATTAACATGAATAAAACAAACATCCGCTTCATGGAGCCAGAGTCACTATTTTGTGTAGACCCTCCCGAATTCCAAGGCCAGAATGTGAGAGAAATACATTTCCGGGAAATGATGGAAATCTGTCTCCCCCTGATAGCTCCTGAAAGTTTTCCATCTACTCTGGATTTAAAAACTGGCAGCCATATTTCCTTGCACTGCAGAGCAACAGCAGAACCAGAACCTGAAATCTACTGGATAACACCATCAGGACACAAACTTTTGCCTAACACTGTTTCGAATAAATACTACATTCATTCTGAAGGAACATTAGACATAAGTGATGTAACAGAAAATGAAAGCGGCTTATATACATGTATAGCAACAAATTTAGTTGGGGCAGACCTAAAGTCAGTCATGATCAAAGTGGATGGCTCATTCCCTCAGGACAGCAATGGATCTTTGAATATCAAAATAAAGGATATAAAATCTAATTCTGTTTTGCTTTCATGGAAAGCAAGTTCTAAAATTCTGAAGTCCAGTGTTAGATGGACAGCCTTTCTGAAAGCTGAAAACTCTCAGGCTGCACAGAGCGCTCGAATACCATCTGATATAAAGGTATATAATCTTACACATCTAAATCCATCAACTGAATATAAAATTTGTATAGATATTCCCACTATCCATTCACAGAATAAGAAACAATGTGTCAATGTAACCACAAAAGGACTGGACTTGGCAGTGAAAGGCTATGGAAAGAACAATATAATAGGTTTCATTGCTTGCCTTGGTGCTCTTTTGGGAATCATCTCTGTGATATATCTCTACAGCTGCATCTCACAAGAGATGAACTATGACACTGGACACAGCTATCTAAAGAATTACCTGAAGAAACAATCCTTTTCACTCAATGAGCTTTATCCTCCTCTAATCAGTCTTTGGGATATGGGCAAAGGAAAAAGCACAGCAATGGAAGTAAAAGCAACTGTAATAGGTGTACCAACCAATATGTCATAAATACATCAGTATATCACTTAACTTCTGAAATAAAAAGCACATGACTGCATTTGTGCTGAACAAAAAGGCAACAGGAAAAAATATTTCTTTTAGGAATTGGATGCCTGGACTTCGCTGCTGCTGACAAATGGGAATATGTACTGACTCAGCAAAAGAGAAGAATTTTAACTGGCTTCTAAGGGTACTTACCAACCAAATACAATTAAATTCATTTTCTAGAACTTTCACAGGACTTTTAAGTCTGGAATACAGTGCAAGTAGCCAAGAACGTTTTCTGTATTTTTTTTTTTTAATTATTACATAAAAGTAGTGGAACTGAGCAATACCTCCTCCTGTGCTGTATTACACACACTAGCCACGAGTTTTTGCAGTGAACAGATATACTAGGATTGACACATGGTGTAATGAAATGGGCAAATTCTGTAGAGTAGACACAGTGAGTATGTGAATTTTTTTTATGAGGAAAATACATTTTTGATTAAAATCAAAACAGTTTTTGCCTTGTTTGTTTCTAAAAAAAAAAAAACATTCTGGGAGCTTTTGTCTGACAATAAAGTAACTCATTCTAATGTCTGGTAAGATATCTCCTTAAATATTCTTCTGCTAAAATACCAGTCTGAGCACATAGGACATTTTTGCTGGTTTTAGGCTGTATAACTGCAACAAATCACACAACAAATATTTTAGTAAATTACTTACCCATAATAATAGTAACAACCATATTTTACACATTGCTTATTGTGGGAGGAAGAAGAAAGGAGGAGGGTGGGAAGGAGACACCAGACTGACAGGGAAAAGGAATGTTAGCTATTGATAACAGCAAGTTTTTAGCTGCTTTGGTATTTTCCCAGGAGCCTGAAAACTAAATGCAATGTTTAGACTCAAATCATATAAATCCAATATTTTGTCTTCAGTCAAAAGGCCAATTCAGTTATTAGTAACGTCTAAAGGCTGGCCATACAGGGAATTCTGATAGCTTGAACAGTTTAAATGATATTAAGGTTTTCTTTCTGGACCTGCAGACTTTCATTCAGCAATAAAGACTGACTAGTTTATAAAGCTCCTCAGCTTTCAATGTAACAATGTAACAAGTAATAAATGACTGACAGAATGATTATTAGTAGAAATGAAATGAAACAAAATGAAAAGAGAACACTGAATACCTGACTACTTATATTGAAGCTAAAGTTCTCATGGGAGTAGGACTGTGCCCATAAGCAGCAAATGCGCGTGAGAAGCTGCTGATCAGAATGTTGATTACAAACTAAACCCTGTTCTGTTAGGATGGAAGAAGTGACTACTATCCAGTAGAGACATCTGACCATTAAGATATCTGATGAAAATAAGTGGCACCTCCTGATAAAGAAAGCAACAGCAAAATTGTTATTTTGGTTCATATATACGAAAACAAATATGAAGAAAGAAAATATCACTGAATATTTTGCTTACGGAAGTAAATATTCACAGAATGCATAGGTGGCTTGAATTACAGAGTAAAAGTAGGAGTAACAAACATTTCCTTTAAGTCTTTAGCTGATTTTAACATTTTTTTAACTCTATAATAATAATAATACATTTTATCTTCCTAGACTTGGTTGAAGGAAACGTTTCTGTGGAATCACTGACAGTATTTCCGTAGATAGAAAAAGGAGAGCTATTTCTTGTAATAGACATTAACTTTTCTACTTATTCACTGTTTGCTCCATATTTTTAAAATGTTATTGGTCTACAAGCACTTATAACATACAAAAATAGTTTCATTTTACCTAGTACCAATGAATAGCTTGCTTTCATGTTAAAGATGCCCTTTTCCTAGTTAAATCCCAGGATTTTAAAATTATGTAAAGGTAATTTTCAAAGTTGTTAAAGGCAGAAAGAAGAACCTGATACTAATTTGAAACCACCAAACTTGGGATACTCATAGAGTCGGTACGTTTCGCTGAACGAGGAAGTTTACCAACCCGACAAATCGCTGTCGCACTTAAAGGCCCATTGAAAGGGGCCGCGGGCGCTGCAATGGAGGGACCGGTCTCAGCACCGGGGACAGCTCCCGCAGCGGCGCGTGCCTCGAGGCGCCGTCGCCCAGGCGGGACCCGCCACCGAGCAGACACCGCAGCTGTCAGCAAGAACCTGTAGGTATATCTTGCAGGTTTAACTTTGGAATCGAGCTACATTTAGACTTTACAACTCTTGGAGCTTAGAAATGAGAATCTAACTTTTTTTCCAGTCCAAAACATCTCTGCACGGTATTGTAAAACAGCAAACGAATACAAGTCTAATGGTGAACACTGATAAGGAGACTTTTTCCCCCTCACAGAGTAAGTATAGGCTTTATTTACTTTATTTAAATATCTCACTAAAAGTTTTTGTTGATGGATAATATGCATTTTTATGTAGAAGAATTCTCATACTAAACTTTTGAGAGCTGAAACGTAACTAGATATATCTCACAAATATTTGAATTGTTCTACACTTTTATACTGATATCACATTAAAATATACCATACATTTTAAGAAATGGATTATCCTGTTAATTGCTAAGATGTGAATTATTTCCTTTATATCCCAAAGAAGATAAATATAACTGCATTTGCTTAAAGTAGCTTTCAACCCTCTCCTCACATTACCTTGATTAAGCCATTTTCCAACTTTATACCTTCCTTTCTCTGAAAGTATCTCTGAAAGAATATGCTCAGCTTTTGTTTTCAACATACCAACAAGATGCATCTTCTGTAACTATCACTGAGTAATATTATTTGTCCAAATATGCTTCACTGCTATCATGCATAAGTGAAACTTTAAGAAATACTAGAAAATGTCCTTAAGAAGAGGGTCAAAATTGCCACCACAGTAAGTTATGAGATTATGAAATTTTTAGTGATTCATAGAAAAAAACTTTGTGATTTGGTAGGGGTGCTTAACTGATGGGGTACAAAGAAGGCATACAACCGCAATAATAAGAATGGAGATAATCCGTCAAAGAGTTCTCACTCTTACCAAAGGATCTGCAGAAAGAAATGCTTACAGATTTAATTACAGCTTTAAAAATACATACTTACTAGCACATTCAAGTTAACATGAAGATCAATTTATTCATGAACTTATATATCAACAGCATTACAATTCTTCAGTATTATACTAAGGTTCTAAATACCTTTACATTTATATTTTACACATTGCTAATAGAAACGTAAGTTTAGTGCTATTTTTTTGATCAGTTTCTGTTTACTGTAAGAACATGTAAAAGGCAGAAGTATGTTGAAGGTGAGGCCATTTAAATCCACTTAAAAATAGATTTCAACATGTATATTGATTAATGAATGTTTGTTTGATCCTTTTGTTATATACACTTCTCTCTGTGTGTGTGAAGTACTTCTGTTAGCAACACGTTAGCCTGTCTGCAGACCTTTATTTCATTATATCTGTATTGCATTATTTTATCTACTATACAAAAGTATATCTGGTAGAACACACGGCAATGCTAACAATGGCAATACTGTGAACCACCTACTATCCATATAAACATAACATCCTTAATATCTACACAGAAACATCTCCATTCTATTAGCCTAACAAATCTCTAAGAAGATTCATTATTTCTCCATGACCAAAGACATTCTTCATGTTAAAATCCCCATAGAAGCTGCAGGCGAGCAGTGGGATACTTGTGTAGCTGTGTGTACAAATGGATAGCTGTTTCTTCGACAGATATACTACTCTATAAACCTGAGGGTCCTTAGGAAGTAATAAATCCACCTTTTAGCTTTAATAGCTTAGTGTATATTTAACACACATCACTTCACAGATATATGATGAAAAAATCTAACAACAAGAATCCGTTAAAAAAAAGTATAAGAAGAACTGCATAATAGTGGTATAGTATACTTTTTAATAATCTCTGCATTTACAGGAAGGTTGTTTTTTCCACACAAGGCACAGGGCTAAAATTTGTGATTTCCTCACAAGTTGAATACACCAGTTTTCTCCTACTCATTCAAAGTATACAGTCACATTAACACCTCAGTCAAAGATCAGTATTTCCTTTAGTAGGAATTCTCTACTAAAATAGGGAAAGTAAGGAAAGTAAATGGAAGAATATTTGCATACAGAAATAACTTCTAAGAATGTAACAGACACGGTAAATGATCGTATTCTTCCTTCCAATGATTATCCATGAAGAGACTACAAAACCTACAGATAATACTGAGTTCTAAGCATTACTCTGAATACAGGACTATTCTCATTGTGTGTCCTGGCTAGAGCTCAGGTGAAAACAGAAATGCTGACAACAGCTGTACATACAGGATATAGTGTACCATAGCTCAGTGCTAAATTACGGGTCAAGGAAGGCTATAGCTCCTCCTGTCCTCAATACTGCTTCCTGCTTCAAAATGCCTACACATGAGACAAAATTACTTTCCAGGCCATCATCGTGAAATATACTGGTTGATTCCTTTTGACAGTCCAATCCAGCTTTCCTCTTTATCTCCATATGTCATGCAGATTTACACTCTTTCCCAGGACCAATGCAAGTATAGGATCCCACCGTGATGTTTGGCATAATATATCACCCTGAGACTGCCTCTCAGTACTAGCACAGTGTGGAATTCATCAGACAACGTTGCTAATAGCCATATAGACAGCTCTCAGGTTCACACAGCTAAGTAAGCAAACATGAAGAGTCCCATGTTAATTACAAGTTATTCATAGGTGATCCCTTCAGTTCAAACTATTGCTGCAGATGAAAAAGCAAATAAAAATTGGGTTGTTATGGAAGCATGCACTTATTTCACTCTCCAGCACTTAAGATGACCTGAGAGCTAGGTACCACCACAAGGGCCAGCAAGGCAATAAAAGTCTCTTTTATCAACAGAAGACAGACAAGGAAGAAATCAAGATACAAAAATGAACCTATTTATATTATTTTTTAAAGGACTAATCTCACTAAATATGGAGTCTAATGACATCACAACAGTAGAAAAATTACTTTGTTCATCTTTTTAAGTCTACCAATTACACCACCTGGATCACTAGACCTCGAAGGATAGATAAATAAATGAGAAGATTATCTCTGCAAGACAAAAAAAAAAAAAAAAAACCAAACAAGTGAGGCATGCCTGAACCAAGGTGTGCAACAGCATCAACAACACAAAACTGAGTAGAAACTGAATGATGCTTTTCAAGCTAACTGAATAATAAAGAAACACAAAAACAAAACTCAAAACTTTCCTGATAATTGGTTAGCTGTGCTTCAGAACCTCAACAGAGAAGAAGGAACACCCTGCTTTTAGAAGTAGAATAAACATGGGCTTTGCACTGGTCAAAGACAGAGAAACCTCGAAGAAAAGATATCTAAAACTAATTTTGAAAAAGCAGTGCTAATACTCTTCATCTATACGCATTTCTTCCCATCCTAACCTAGATTCTATAAAGAAAGCATTTTGGCATTCATATACTACACTTTACAGGTCAAAGGGTTTACAGTTTTGTCACTTAGCATGTGAGCACAAGTCAGATTCCTTGAGATGGCTGTTGGGAATAACATTTGAGGGCAGAAACTTGTCAGAAAATCTTATTTTTTTGTATGAAATTGTACTTTATGTTGTTAACATTTATGATGCCTTTCTGTTTCTGGCTCCAGCATGGATTTTAGCTAGACTTAAAAACATACAGCTAAATACTTTATAGCACTGAAGAAACTGGGTTACTGGCTGAAGACAGCTAAAAGACAGTGCTTTGACATAATGGTGGAATGATTTTTTTAGGACACAGAACTGTATGATGAAGATCATCTGTTTCAATATATTTAAACATTTAAATGGAAGATAAAAGAGGTACAAATAGAGTTAGAATTAACACTTTTAAATTGAATGCAAAGTGTCCCATAACTATGCAAAATAAAACACAAACATCTAAAGTTATTCTCGCTATAATGAAGCAACTGCATCATTAAACTAGAGGTAGTCAGCTATGTCTTTCTTTACATATCAGGTAATAAAAGGATTAAATTAAATCCAACTGTTACTATCATTTATACTCTTAGATTAATTTAATCTCACCTTAACATTTACTATAAAATGGGATAGGTGAATGTATATTACTTAGGTAGCTATTTAAAAAAAGCATTTTTGTCTAGTTAGACTACTGTGTAATCAGCAATACAATGAAAACTTCAGAGAAATATTTATATAAATCCATTCTATATTACCTTGACACAACACACTAAACTGCAGTCATTTGCATTTTATCAATTCACTACTGGCTTTGCGCTTTACAAAAATTAAATTGTTTACCAATCTTAAGTGTTAAAGTATTACATAATTTATTTCATAAATTCTCTGCAGGTATTTAAGAGAAGTACAAGCAAACTAAATGCTATATTGAATATTCATGTGCCACACAATGTATTCCAAAATATGGAACAATGCTTTCTCCTAAAATATCTGCTTACACGAATTCACCTACCTTTACCTAGGTTATATAACATAGGCACACCACTACCTCAATTCCATTTCTTCTACAGCCATGTAAGAGGATTTCAATACTCAGGCTAGGATGAACTGTATCCCCAAGAGTTCCAGTCTCTTCGTTTGACAAGTCCAGAATATTACTGTCCACTGTAACAGCACTTATAAATATATATTTATATTATCATATCCAAATCACTTTGTTGCCTTTCAGGCTGCTACTTTCCAATTCAAAATTACTTCTTTTTCCTCCTTCAAGGAGCTTCAGCCTCTCTCTCACCCTTCACATTTCTTCCATTCATTTAGCATTAATCAGTGTGGGCATGCAGCACTCCTTTTTAACTACTTTCTACTTCATTAATGTTTCATCTTTTTCCCAGTCTCCTATGAAAGGTATTACCAGAATATCCTTCTCTAAGCTATTTGTTTTATTTTCTAATTTTCAATTACATCAAAAGAAGAACAGAAAAAAAAGCTGAATGGTTCTGTGGATTTGAGCACAAATTTCAAGTGTAGCCAAAGAAAAACAATCTGTGAGAACTCTGCAGTCTGTTCCCCCACCTGCTTCAGTGGTCAGCTCTTCCTAAATGATATCATGTTTAACTAAAGCTCACTTTCTCTCCCTTGGTCTTAGAAAACCTGATTAAAATGAAGGATGTCCACTGCAGCTAGAGTCATTTAAGTTATTTCTAGCTCGTGTAATGTCTGGATTATTAGAAAGAAAACAGAAAGAAAATAATCTTATTATTCATCCAGGCTATCAAAAGCATATTACTATTTATAAGCATATACCAATAAAGACATTACACCAAGGCACATACACCAAAAAGGAAAGCTCCCCGCTGCCCTGAATATCAGTTAAATAATACTTCAGCATAAAAGAAACAAAAATGTATTGTCAAAGAGTTGTGGGTTTTTTCTTTACCACATCAAAAGGTAGGTAAGTGCCCACCAGTACTTCCTCATACAGCAAAAGCAGTTAGGTCCATAACTTCCACTGAATTTAACAGATACTAGACTCTGCCTGTTCAGGTGTTTTGGACATTTTGAAGCATGCCCCTGGATGATAAAAAAAGCCTTGCCCCATTAACCTATCTATCTGACTGATGGCCCTCAAAAATTTGCATATGCATGTCTCTAGTGAAGCAAATATAAAAGCAATGTACATAATTCATTTAATTGAAACATTACATATATTTTTAATTAAGACAAAATGGGAAAAGAACAGTATTATTTATTTAAAATGCTTAGAATAGAATGTGTGCAGAGCATCTGTTTCAGGATTATTAAATAATTCAATATCCAGCAAAGAAATATTGGATAGTCTAGAACTTTAAGTACCAGCAAAGGAATGTTTTCTGTGTTCAGATATTATCTAATTACAAACAAAAGTAATATGCTATACATATTCTAAATCACATTACGTTAAGATACCACAAATAATAAAGGTTTCCCTCAGATTCTTATTGCTCCTGACCTAAAAAGTTTGCAAGAGCTTGCTCCTGTTATTCATCTCTAACTATCAATCATCTTCCTACAGGATGTCTTAGGTTTCGGCTTGTCTTCTTCCTCTTTTTGTCTTCTTCATTTGAAATATCTTACATGGGAAAGCTCCCTGCCTTTGTATGACATGCAACATCATTCTCCCACTACCATCATCTTTTTTTAACATCTTCTTTTGCTTATCAACCTGGCACAGAACTCTACTTTTCCCTTCCCAAAATTAATATTCTATCACATTGGATGTGTATAAAATAATCTAAATTCTTCTTGCTAGAACACTTACATTAAATATGCCAAACTATGTATAATGAGATGACTTTTCAGTGAGTAGGGGTTTACTTTAATCAAGAGTGTGGAAACTGTCTCATAAGTATTGAGAAAATAGAAAATCTAAGGAAGAAAAACAGAATACCTAAACCAAAATATGGTAGATTACAAACTTTACCATTCCTAATAGATCAAGTGCAGACTATGTAAGTATTGCAAATAAAAGTGAGGAAATATCAGAAACAAGATACTCAATGATAGATAAGTCAGTGGTAAAAACAAATTATTACATAGGATGATAGAAATATTTCACGGGGAAAAAAAAAAACAAACAAAAACAAACAAACAAACAAAAAACCGCCAGAAAATAAGAGAGCTGAAAAAATGTGGCCAAAGAGGACAAAATTGCTAAAAGATCAAGTTCACAACAGCATCAAATCAATAAATATAAGGAAAAAGAAGATGAATGAACAAGAAGGTGCTACAAGTAGTCTTAATGATGGTAAAAGAGAAAAGCAGGGTAGAGGACAGTTATAGGAAAGACTGTCGGAAAGGAACAAGTTAAGACACTCAAGTGTAATAGCCCATCGTGGTAACACAAGTATTAAAGGCATCAAAAGATGAGTCAGTAGTTGGAAGCAAATTTGGAACAAGAGAAAGTTACAGTATTAACAAAAACTTAGAAAAATTAATGATAAAGAGATGAAGAAACAGCCAGTGAAAACAAGTGATCTCGAAGATACCATGAGATATACATGTCCAGAAGTTTCAAATGAAGACAAGACTTAACAAGAATGGGGGAGAAGGACAAGACAGCAGCAGTATCTGCTTTGATTTGTCCAAAATATTTAGTACAGAAAAAAACTGTTAACAAGCCTGACCTTCTGACTATTTTAAAATCAACAGGAAACAACCATGCTTAGGAGACAAATTATAATTTCCATACCTTATGATTCATAATTCACCAGTTGTCAAGCAAAAAGTCACAAAACTAATTGAAAAATAAGTACAAAAATACTTATTAGAAACTGAAAAGAGGTAAGTGCTTAAGCAATGAAGAGCATGCTTGGAAATTCTGGCTAAAATGAGGAAGGCAGATAAAACAGGTAGTGTCGTTTGGGGGGTTTCATCCAGAAGACAATTGAAAGCTAATAACACTGTTATTAAGCAAAGAAATCTCAGAGGGAAGGAGACACTACTAGAGACATACCTCTCATTAAAGACAATGTTCAGGGTCCGGGAGCTGCTTAACAGTATCAATTATATTGCCACTAATAACCAATTAAGGTTTGTGGTTTTTCTAAACTTTACCAGAGCCACAGCAATTTTTACTGTTACTTTTAAGAAGCCTCAAAATGCTTTAAAACTAATTAATTCTAAAGGATTAACTAAAAAAAATCCATGTAAAGGCAATAACAAAAGACACTGGAATGTATTCAAGTTTGTTCTAAATCATATGCAAAGCAACTGTATTCCACTAAGAAAGAAGCCAATCATTGTCACATAGATTAAAACTTTGAAGAAAAAAAAAAGGGAAGAGCAGGAGCAGAGAGGAGAACAAAGAAAACACAAGCAATAAAATTAAGAGGAAAGACGGAAGACAGGAATGATTCCATTCAACATTGTTAGAAAAGTTAATATATTTAAGTTACATATGAAAATACTAATGTAAAAGAGGCATGCAGAACAGAGTAACAGAAACATTTTGTAAAAAAGGATTTTTTTAAAACCCATTTTTAAAAGTGTTAGTATAACTGAAAACTCAGTGAAAACTCAGTGAAAAGTTGGAAGTAAGAGAGACTGAGTAAAGTGTCTGTATGTAAAAACAGCTGATCTGCTGAGCCCCCAAGGATATATCTACAAATAAAGATTCCTCTCAGATACAATTTGGAGAGATCTGAATTAGCAAGTCCATAAAGTGCTGTGCATCACTTAAAGGCTTTTACTAGCTTGGGTCCAAGTGCCTTTGAACGTTTTTAGTCTGACAGAAAGGCACATTAGCTTAATGTTGCTCTCACCAACCTGATTATCTTGGAAATATCCCACGTTCATATACCTAAATTGTATACACAAAGGTGCTAAAATACACAGTACTAGCCATGGTAGCTTGGGCAACACCACTCCATGCTCAAAGGGTAATGGTTAATGATTTGTACTGTTTAGAGGCCAATCACAAATGGTGTTCCTCAGGGGTCTATTCTGGGAATTACCCTGCTTGCCATCTTTATCAATGACCTGGAGGAGGAGACAAAATCCTTATCAATCTTACAACATTAATTTGGAGCATGTAGTCAAGATATTTGCGGATAGGGCAGGCTGCCATTTATAGAGATCTAGAAAGGCTGGTGAATTTGGCCAATAGGCTATCATGAAATTCAGCAAGAAGAGGTGTCAAGTCCTGCGTCTAGGATGGCCTAACCCTTGAATGATTAAAACCTCTAAGTGCCTCACTGGGGAGCAGCTCTGCTGAAAAAGATATGGGGTGTCCTAAGGACAACAGGCTAACAGTATACTGGGCTGTATTAACATGAGAGTAGCCAGTAGATTGAGGAAAACAATTATTCTTCCTTTACTCAGCACTTGCTAGACCACCTGTTAGATCACCATAGTGCTTCTAATTCTGGCTCCCCACATGTCCCCTCATACAAGACATTGATCAACTGGACTGAGCTTAGTGGAGGCTCCCAAGCTGCCAGGGGCTGGAGCACTTGCCCTAAGAAGAAAGTCTGAAGCAGCTGGACTTGTTCAGCCTGCAAAAAGAAGGACTGGGAGGAATAACCAGCAGCCTTTCAGTATCTAAGAGGTGACTACTAAAAAGAGCCAGGCATGTTACTGAGGTGCACAGCAGAAGAATGAGCGATGACAATCATAAATTGTAATTAGGGGAGAGGGGCTTTAACTAGATAGAGGAAAAATAATAAATTATGAGGAAAATAATCTCAGGAACAGTATGCACAAAGATACTATGAAATTTCCATTTTTGGAGGTTTTCAAGATCCAACTGGACAAACCCATAAGCAACACCACCTGATTCATAATTAATACTGTTTTGATCAGGAGGTTGAACTAGATGAATTATCTTCCACCCTGAATAATTACACAGAGGAATTATATCCCCAGAGATTATACACGCAATGTAACCTGCTCAGGGAAGCATTAATATTGTAGCTGAAATGACTCCAAAGTTTTTTAATTAGCAATATGCTTTTATTCCTTTTTCAGCAATTCAAAGAGTTCTTCATGCAGAGACGCTATACTTTGGGTAGGTTGTTGAGCCTCTTAAATGTCTAAATTTTAAAACTGCATTCATAATGCAGATTGCTATTTTCATACCTTTTTAATATATGGGCATACTATATTTCAAATTATTTAGTCTACTCTTTTGGACTAAATTCTTAGGAAATTTTCACATGCCTTTTTTCATATTCTACCATTTTCATTGTGATGCTCCTTCTACATATCTAAATAGCATGATTTTGCATAAATGTAGAGCAACAGACTGTGAATCTGAATGTAAGAATGTTTCCTCCTTTTTTTTCCAATGCAGACATGAGTAACTAGGTATAACTAGCAACTGTTTTTCTGGAATATAAAAACTTCAGAATAAATCCATCAACATGGAAAAAACAAAGGACTCAAATTTCCTATCTCCTTCAGAAAAGAGTATGAATACGATGATCCAGAAAACCTTCCTTGTACTTTAATTATTTTCAGATTTCATTTCTTTGGGGCATGATTTTGTTCTATACGTTCACAAAACCATAGAAGACTTTAGGGTTGGAAAAGACCTCTGAGATCATCAAGTGTAACTGTTAGACTAGCACTGCCAAGTCCACCACTAAACCATGTCCCTGAGCACCACATCTACCTGTCTTGTAAATACCGTCAGGAATGGTGATTCCACCACCTCCCTGGGCAGCCTGTTCCAATGCTTGACAAACTTTTTGGTGAAGAAATGTTTCCTAACAGCCAACCTAAACCTCCTCTGGTACAACTGGAGGCCATTTCCTCTTGTCTTGTGTCTCATTATCTGGGAGACCTGTCCCCACCTGCCTACAACCTCCTTCCAAGTAGTTGCAGAGAGCAGTAAGATCCCCTATGAGCCTCCTTTTCTCCAGACTAAACAGCCCCAGTTCCCTCAGCTGATCCTCATGAGACTTGTGCTCCAGACCCTTCGCCAGTTTTACTGCTCTTCTGTGGACATGCTCCAGCACCTCTACGTCCCTCTGGTAGTGAAAGGCCCAAAATGTAACACAGTATTCAAGGTGAGGCCTCACCAGTGCCGAGTGCAGGGGGACAATCACTTCCCTCGTCCTGCTGGCCACACTGTTTTGGATACAAGCCAGGATGCTGTTGGCCTTCTTGGCCACCTGGGCACCCTGCTGGCTCATGTCCAGCCAGCTGTCAGCCAGCACCCCCAGGTCCTTTTCCACCAGGCAGCTTTCCAGCCACTCTGCCCCAAGCCTGTAGCACTGCGTGGGGTTGTTGTGACCCAATTGCAGGACCCAGCACTTCTCCTCCTTGAACCTCATACAGTTGGCCTTGTCCAATTGATCCAGCCTGTCCAGATCCCTCTCTAGAGCCTTCCTACCCTCAAGCAGATCCGTGATCCTGCCCAATTTGGTGCCATCTGCAAACTTACTGAGGGTGCACCCAATCCCCTCATCCAGATCATTGATAAAGATGTTGAACAGAACTGGCCCCAATATCGAGGCCTGTGGACCACTTGTGACCAGCTGCCAACTGGATGTAACTCCACTCACCACCACTCTTTGGGCTTGGCCAGCCAGCCAGTCTTTTTACCCAGAAAAATGTATGCCCATCCAAGCCATGAGCAGCCAGTTTCTCCAGGAGAATGCTGTGGGAAACTGTGTCAAAGGCTTAACTAAAGTCTAGGTAGACAGCACTCACAGCCTTTCCCTCATCTACTAAGCAAGTCACCTTGTCATAGAAGAACATCAGGTTAGTCAAGCTGACCTGTCTTTCATAAACCCACGCTGGCTGTGCCTGATCACCTGGTTGTGCTGTATGTGCTGTGTGATGGCACTGAAGATGATCTGCTCCATAACCTCCCCTGGCATTGAGGTCAGACTGACAGGCCTGTAGTTGCCCAGATCCTCCTTCTGGCCCCTTCTTGTAGATGGGGGTCACTTTGGCTAACCTCCAGTCAACTGGGATCTCTCCAGCTAGCCAGGACTGCTGATAAATGATTGAAAGTAGTTCAGTCATTCCTTCTTAATATTTCACTCTGTCTACAGGCTTGAAATTTCATTTTGATCAAGGATAATTCTTTTATAAGCAATGTCCCAGACTGTATGCCTTAACATGCAGTTTCACCACTATGATGACAGCACCATGAAATTTAAGAACTTAGAAAAGCACAGACTACTTTACATATCAAAATATTTTCAAAGTGTGCCTGAGGAAAAATTCAGCCCAAACAATGCCTTGCTCAGAGCTTTATATAGTTCACTGGAAATGCTGTAATTAAAATAGTAAAATGGACAAGTGGAAAGAGTAGGTGGAAAAAGAAAAAAAAAAAAGAAGATACAAAAAAACGAGACAGAATCCATCTATTCCTTCAGGAAAACTGCCAGAAATAATGCCATAGAAAGTGCAGGAGAAATCAAGACATTCCATCACAAAGGAGAAAGCTGGTAATAAGTAAAGCTTATAAATGGCTATGAGATAATATGATTGTCTATTGGGAACAAGGAACACAACAGAAAATAAATTTTCTGGTAAGCTAAAGCTACATATATATAAAGTTATTATTATTAAGCAATCAATTAACAATCAAGTATAATACAATGATAATTATGTTGAAATCACAAGCTTGCCTATCTTGGTATCCTGTCTCTGACAATGTTCAACAGAAGATGCCTGGTGAACAGCGCAGGAGCGGGGTGACTATCCATGACACTTTTTCCATAATACACCCTACCATCTCCTTGAATTTCTAGACCTCAGAAACTTCCTTGCCCGGGGGAACTTTCATGTACATTCATGTTTACCAGCCTGTCATGGACACTTGAAAAACTCTCAGCAGTTTTTTAATCTATGTAAGTGTTTAGCATTCAAAGCATCTTCCTGACGTGCCAATGAGCTCTAATGATGTTTTAAAACATGCTAAGGAGGTATGTGATTTCTTTGCAGCCAGATGCAATTAAAGAAGCTTTTATTTTTTAGTAAACACAGATGGATCAAAACATTTTTCCTTTTAACTAAAGAATCAACTTTCTCAAATATTTGGTAAAACTTATGTTAGCATTCTAATGCAGCTAACATCCTAATAGGGGTAGGTGGAGGAATCCTAATCAGTGAAAACAAAGTGCACTAAATCAACACTCTTGACACCATTACAGAATTAAGACTGTTGTCCCTGGTCTGAAACCCACTAAAGGTGACTCAAGGAAAGAAACCATCTCTCTAAACACTTTGCAATCTAAAGGTGATTATGATCTAAAGAGGTGTTAAGATTTATTCAGGGATAGAGAGGAAAAAGAATTTCAGGATTGTGTAAAATTTATTATGGGATGTTTTAACCAGAAGGAGGAAAGGCAGGAGGAGAGAATCAAGCCAGATTTGGTAGGATTTGGTGGCTGGACATGAACTGGCAACGTGTGCTCGCAGCCCAGAAAGCCAGTCACATCCTGGGCTGCATAAAAAGAAGCCTGGCCAGCAGGGCAAAGGAGTTGATTCTGCATCTTTGCTCTGGTGAGACCTCATCTGGAGTACTGTGTTCAGCTCTGGGGCCCCCAGCACAAGTAAGACATAGACCTACTCAAGCAGGTCTAGAGGAGGGTTGTCCAAATGATCAGAGGGCTGGAACGTGTCTCCAATGAAGAAAGGCCAAAAGAGTTGGTGTTCAGCCTGGAGAAGAGAACGCTCCAGGGAGACCTTATAGCAGCCTTTCAATATATAAAGGGGGCTGGTAAGAAAGATGGAGACAAACTATTTACCAGAGTCTGTAGTGATAGGTCAAGGTGTAGTGGTTTTAAAATGAAAAAGGTAGATTTAGATTAGAACTAAGGAAGAAATTTTTTACAATGAGGGTGGTGAAACACTGGAACAGGTTGTCCAGAGAGGTGGTAGATGCCCCATCCCTGGAAACGTTCAAGGTCAGGCTGAACAGGGCTCTGAACAATCTAATCTAGTTGAAGATGCCTCTGCTCATCACAGAGTGGGTTGGACTAGACAATCTTTAAAGATCCCTTCCAACCCAAATATTCCATGATTCTATGATTATTTTTTTTAATACTGTGAAAGCTTGAGATTTTGATATTATAGTCAAAATAATATCTATAAAATGTACTAACAAGTACTAACACTTCACATTACTCTAGGGAATATCAAAAGTCTCAAAGATTGTTCATAGTTGTTAACAATTTGTTTAAATACAGTAAGGCAAAATAATCAGTAATATTTAATATTTTATCCTATTTACTTCATCTTTATAGAGATTTCACACTTCAGTTGATTTGGAGATACTGGTAAAAAATCCTCTTCTGCAGTTAAGATGGCCGAGTTTCACTTTTAAAATATTTTCCTATTAAAACAGCCACTTTAATGTGAACTTTATAAATAAATTTTAATAGCATATAGTGAAATGAATGCACAAGTTTCCAACCAAGTCTACAATACTGTAAAATCAATTGTTCTCTGAATGACTGCTCATATCTACTCAGCATGAATTACTCGTCTATAAAGCACATGGATATTTTTCCCTTGTGTACAACACAATATACTATATCTAGTTAGAAAAAGGAAAGATTCATACTTTCTACTGCCTATTCAAATTTTTTGTACTAGAAATCTCATTTTTCTAATTCTCAAGATGTTATACTGACAATTCTCCCAATTTTTATGAGCTACTAGTTAGCTTAGGCACCCTCGCTTTCTTCCTTTTATTTAAAACCAAAGGATTCCCAGTAATTTCATAGTAGAATGAGTCCTTCATAATCTCTAGCCTACTTATTACATATAAAAAATTCTAGATGCATATGTCTTATAGCATATGTTATTGTTACATATAATAACCAGTAACTGCTACAAATGGCAGAAATTACAAGATTGATTCCCATCTGAAAAACAACAAAACCAACAAAACTCAGCATGTAGGTTACTGCTACATTGCTAATTCATGTTAGCACTTCTTCGTAATTTTCTAATCTCGCATAAAATTTAGCATATACTTAGGCATGTGAGTGCCTATAAACTCAGACCCAGAGTGCTGTGGTGGTTGCATCACCTGCTTTATCAACTTCTGGTCAGAGCAGAAATCAAGCACCACTATATTCAATATGAGATATTCAAGTGTTCAAAAGATTCTGAGTTCATACATGCACATGCAGTGTTATGAAACCTTACCAAATAAATTTCTCATTCCTAAAAATTAGGAAATGCTCTATCTCATGCACACTAAACCCCCGCAATTTACTTTACATAAAAGCTTCTTATGAACTATATGCAACTTGGAAAAGCATTCTGAGTAATACTGCAATTACTTATTCCACATGTATTGCTAGATTCAACATTAACATCAAAGTAATAATAGCTCTTACATTTATAGTCAGTTGAGCTACTATGAAACAACTATTTTTCCTAAATATCAATATCATAGCATGATATAAAATTTCTGTATAAGAAAAGGACAAAAAAACAGGAGGGGGAAATGTCCATATTAGAAATTAATTAAATGTAATTACATGAGAGAATAGAGTTTTCTTTCTATATTAGAGAGTTTGAAAAGGTTAGTAAAATGGCTAACAATGACTATAAAATTAACTGCCTTAATTACTAGTCTAAAATTGAATGTTCAAAAAAAACCCCTACCTTCTGTAGCACTTATAGGGATGCTACAAAAACTGAACTAGCCTTTGGAAACCGTTTCACTGAAATGTAACTCCAAAAAGGTATGAATTCAATGGTATCAGTTTAACTATCAATATGAAAGCTAAACAACACTTTAAAAAAAGAAATCCACAAAAGAAGCAATTTCATGAAACTTCTTCAGGCTTAGAATTAAAATTAAGCCAGAGGCAGATGTTATTTTGATTACCAAAGAGTGAGGTTCAAACCCAACACAGTTTTACAAATATCCCTAAATCTTTTCTCTGTTTTTCTGATATAGTGGCATACAATGGCTGCATAACACAACAGGTTTAGAATACTGTTGCAAAAACCACAGTGTCTATTATCAAGATGACGCAAAAAGATAATACTTGTTTGTTCTTGGGGATGGGTCTCAATTATCCGTCTGCATCTTTAGGATGTGTCTTATTTCTTTCTTTTCATAAAATGACTACTTTATTGCAGAATCACTATACAGAAACCACTCATCATGAAACCAGATTACTACCTGTTACATAATAAGGAAAATTAATGGGAATTTCCTGCTAATCAGAGTTTAGCTTTTACTTTCAGTCAGTTTGTTAAAGAAAATCATTCAAACACTTGCTTAGGACTTTATATTAATAAAAAGCACATCTATTTACACAGCTGATGTGCTGAGAAAACACCCCCATATTTACCACCTAGTACACAATTTATTCTTCCTTTCCTCTGAAGATTGGCATTTATGTCATATCAAATGTATTTTTATTAATTCTATCTATGTATGTTTAAGAACACAGACTCAGATGCAGCTTCAATTAACAAGGGAGCTACACAGGCATAATACATCTGCTAAAGGCCCCTTAGTTTACAACTGCCAGTATATCTGAAATTGATGCAATTGGTCCTGGAAAAGAAGGCAGGAAGGATAAGCAAATAAAGACAGTATTTTATATCTGAGTAATTCTCCTCACTATCAGTGATGCCCTGTGTTCCAGAAGTTAAGTACACATAATGTGAAAAGAAAGACAAATTAAATCCCTATGGTGCTTACAATTTTGTGACTTTTCAATTTCTTTGAAATCTTTGCTCTTGTGTTTCCAGAAGTAGCAATCAGCACAATTCAATTACCTTCCTTGTACCAAACATTATTTTTTAAGACTTCTCCAGAGAGCATTTTTATTCATCTACTGACCAAATGAAATAGTTGCAGTTTTTAAACCCTCTCATCTCAAGAAAATCTCTCCCTGTATTCAACACTCTACCTGACTATATGGTAATAGTAAATTTAATGAATTCACTTAGGAACGCTAATTTTACATTCCATTAGACTGCCTATTCACCTTGGCTGTTTTTCTGGAGTTCCTCAGTCTTCCATGGTACTAGCTCATTCAAATAATTTGATATTACATATAAGATTTGTCTCCTCTTCAGTAGCACCATTCCTAAACAGCCCAAACATTAGAACAAGATATTAATTTACAAAATTGTCATACTAAAAAAAGGACCCCTCAACTTGACTCCTTCATTTATCCAATCTCTCCAGACTCATCTTAGAAATACTACCACAGTATCAGTACCACCTGTACAAAATCAATAACAATAAGGCAATTTGAATGGAGTCTGTCACATTTACTTGGGAATACTTAAGGTACCACTTAGTTTCAAGAAAGTCTTACTATAAAGATGAGTCATTTATTTTTCTTAAATAATGCCAACATTCAGATCCACTCTGTCTCTTCTGGAAGATTAAAATCTGCATTACTACATTTTTCTTAATTTGTAGTAAACTCATAATCATCAAAATTTCATAATGTTTTATGATTTGAAATGTATGTATTCATACAATTTGTGTTGGCCTGCTAGCAGCATTTAACAAAAGGCCAAATCTTGTTTTTCTGCTCCAGCTATAGTTATTCAAGTAATCTATTTTTTTTGAACAAGGAAGACTTTGACAAAGAAACACAGAATTCTAACAGAAACTATTCTGCAACAGTAACTAACATGAAATTAGTACTCTGATCATAAACTAAAGCCATCATTATTGTTCTACTCTGTCTCTACTCTGCACAGCAATTTATAATACCAAATAAGATGCAATATGTCATATACCCATGTCATGATTAGGGCGATAAATTTTAAAATTGCAGATGATATATATATCTCTTTTATTGTATAGAACAGCTAAATGAGAAAAAGCATCTGATGAAAGAAATAAATCATCTGTGAAATTCCTGTGAGAAAACAATCTACTTGCTTCCATAATGTATGTTATGTAAGCAGCCTAACCAATTACAGAAGGAAAAGGTGACCCCAGTTTACAGCTGTCACATCCTGATTAAGCCAAAATATGAGAAAAATCCTTTCTAGGTGCTATTAGATCTCAACTATAGTAAATATTTTCTAGCTCAATTTCCTGCAAAATTTTCTTGAATCACCCATTTTTATTATGGGCTTATCTATGGTTAAATTAACCCCAATATAAATATTTTAATTCAATCACTAAAATTAATATGTTGTCTCAGTGGGGAAAAAATTAATACATTAATTTGATCTAAATTTACTGGAAATGAATCATGGAATAATTCTGATTGGTAGGCACCTGTGGAGATCATCCTGCTGAAATCATTGCTACATTCATAGTTCGATCAGACTGCTCATGGCCTTACCCTGACAAACTGAAAAAAATTATGAATTTGTTATATCACACATCATCTTTGAATCCTTTATTCTAATTTTTAGATTCCTCAGGATACCTTGGATCATTAGTCATAGGACTGACCTCTATCATACTGGTGCACAGCTTGCTTTTTTTTATATATATCATTCTGAAGGAAACTATTATAGATAAACTGTTAGTCACACCAATTTATTTTTTTGTGCATTGGATAAAGAGACTCCTTCTATTTGAAAGTACCAGAAAATTCAGAATTCAGCTTCCATTCCATACATTTCAAATTGTACTGATGGTTGCTATTTTTTACAGAAAGCAAAAAAAAGAGTTCTTCTCCACAATGCTGAGAGTATAAAAAGAATACAAAGCATTGCCTATCTTAAAAAAGCTGTAGATTTATTTATTTATTTATTTATTTATGTCATCAAGTGGTGAAAACTAAATAGCAATGTAGCTATTTTATTAGGAACGTGGATCTGCTTGAGGATAGGAAGACTTAGAGAGGGATCTGGACAGACTGGATCAATGGGACAAGGCCAACTGTATGAGGTTCAAGGAGGAGAAGCACCGGGTCCTGCACTTGGGTCACAACAACCCCACGCAGAGTACAGGCCAGCAGGACTAGGGAAGTGATTGTCCCCCTGTACTTGGCACTGGTGAGGCCTCACCTTGAATACTGTGTTACATTTTGGGCCTTTCACTACCAGAGGGACGTAGAGGTGCTGGAGCATGTCCACAGAAGAGCAGTAAAACTGGCGAAGGGTCTGGAGCACAAGTCTCATGAGGATCAGCTGAGGGAACTGGGGCTGTTTAGTCTGGAGAAAAGGAGGCTCATAGGGGATCTTACTGCTCTCTGCAACTACTTGGAAGGAGGTTGTAGGCAGGTGGGGACAGGTCTCCCAGATAATGAGACACAAGACAAGAGGAAATGGCCTCCAGTTGTACCAGAGGAGGTTTAGGTTGGCTGTTAGGAAACATTTCTTCACCAAAACGTTTGTCAAGCATTGGAACAGGCTGCCCAGGGAGGTGGTGGAATCACCATTCCTGACGGTATTTACAAGACAGGTAGATGTGGTGCTCAGGGACATGGTTTAGTGGTGGACTTGGCAGTGCTAGTCTAACAGTTACACTTGATGATCTCAGAGGTCTTTTCCAACCTTAAACAATTCTATGATTCTATTATCTCAGGGAAAGTTTTCTCTTAAAGAAAGCCTTTTTAGCTAAATAGATTCAGCTCTAGTAGAGGTGGTTTTGTTACTGTATTAGGTAAACCTTCTCAGACAGTAGTAATTAAAACACTAAAGCCAACATAATGTTTATGTGCTGTACTTCTGCTTCATAGGTGAACACAAGCCATTAGTGACAAAGAAGGAAATGTTGGGGGGGGGAATAAAACAAGCAAAATCTAAGACATAACTTCCACATCTATAATGCCTGTGATCCAAAAGTGTTGGGAATAAGTCTTAAGAGACAAGACCTTCTCAAGCATAGTCAGTTCTCAGTCATCCATGGGGAAATAAGAAGCAACCTGTATAATCTATAACCTAATCTGGATAATCTGCTAGGGTTCCCCAAATCTTTGTTTTGGCTTCCTCACAAAGAAATCTAGGCATTGAAGAGGGTAAAGACCACAACCTGCAGCAAGGACACTGCAGGATGCACAAGGGACAGACACTTTGCCTCTTGACTCTATGCCAAATGAAAGCATCCATTTTGAAGCAGAACTTTGAAGTAGTATCGACATGTTTTTGCAGCACTGCATATAAGGTAATATTGCCCTACAATCCTGAGTTGTTTGCACATGGAATGAGTTTGATGATTATCTTACAACACTACTAATAGATAGTCAAAGTGATAAGTTACTGACATCATCTTGTCTAACCTCCTACAAATCACACCACTTCAGTCCTTAAGCTCAATTTACTGTTGAACTAGAGGCCACATTTCAAACAGTTTTTTTAATTAAAAAATTAAAATACAGAGAACTTCCTTTTTCAATGTTATAGTGCAGAGTCAAAAGGCCAAAATACAAAAAGGGCTTGTATTTTTAGCTTAACTTATAGGTGTATATGTTACGAAGAAAAAACTAATGAATATGACCTCCAAACAATGTCTACCACTATCTGTGACTTGAACCTCAGCAAAACCTTCCATTGAACAAATTTTTAAAAAGAACACAGCATATCTTTTAAAGAAAACAAATTGAGATTTGTTTCTAGGAGGAAGATTTAGAAAAAAGACTAATCAACACCTAATTTAGATTTAAACTGTCTTAAAGTATTACCTCACCATAGATAAAGAATTGAATTGTGTTTTGATTTATACCTAAGACATCACATAAAATGTTGAAAGACATTTTTCCTTTTTTTTTTAATTTAGTGGGGAAGCTGATAGAAAACCTTTATTAGATAGCAGTTTCCTTGAAAGTCTGACAAACAGAATCAAGGACATCCATTGTCAGCAGAAATTCCATTGCCAATTTCTGCCAGGCGTGTTTTGTGTGTTTGTTTTTTTTTTTTATCTCAGTCTTGCTTTCTAATGTTCTTTTCATCCAAGACAACTTCATTAAACAAAAACCTGAGGGTGGAACAAAAAGAAAAAATGTTTATACTTTAGCATAGTAAAATCAACTGAAGTTTACCTCCTTACCTGTATAATAAGAACTTTTTATTAAATGTATCTAGAAAGCAAGTGAAATGAAAAGTAGAAAGGAGCTGTTTCTGTGTAAAACCCACACCATTTCAGGTTTCTGTCAGAAGATGCTTTCTTCTCTTCATTTTTCCTCTATCTGAACTGCTGGTCTTCCTCTTCAGCATTTACACTCATTCCCTGTGTGTCCATTAAGTATGTTGCTAGGCAAACAGTCCAGTAGCAACTGTAAAACAGGAGGTTTGGATAGAGGCCAGTTTTATAGGTCACTACACTGTAAACCTTCACATCATTAGAGTGGAAACTAGTCTTGCTAACTGCAGTTATTAGGATGGGTATTCTTTCATTTCTCTGAAAAGACCGAGAGTCATCCATATCACACTAAGTTTTCATTAATGGGTATTTCTAAATCAAAGGTATCAATAAGTAATATTTCCATATACTAGAAGAGTATAATTCTCTATTTACTGAATGTTTTAATACCATCTATCAAGTGTTTAGAAATAAGCCATAGGCATGTTAAACATGTACAATTACCATGCAATGGACTTCTATCTTACTAACTTGAAGAGCATATACAATGTAACAGAGGACTTAACCCTAAGTAAGCAGTATGTATTGTGTTTTCTTTCTTTTTTCTAATAACAATAATTCAAAGCAGACCTATTCACACAAAATTAGCCAAATACCACAATCTGATTCAGGAACATTCCATCTCTTAGACTGACGTATTGTTTCTTTGCTGTAATGTATCATTACCTTGAAACAGAGCACATAAACTTCAGAGTGATCTTTATATTATTTCAAACAGAGAACACGATCTGAGAATAGCAAACTGCAGAGTCCTGCTGATGGGACCACACTGCATTGTCATGTATAGGAACTGCTGCTCCAATTAGTAAGCTCACAAACAAATAAATATGGTCCCAGAAATGAGAAGATTTCAGTATCATTGTTCTTAGAAGCTGGAAATGCAGCAGTGAAAGCAGCAACAGTGAAAAATCAAGTAGATCCACAAGAAAACTGTATGGCTTGGACATCTATATGTTAAGGTTTCTTATTAGTTTGACATTGGCACAATTCTGAGCTGAAGAAACAATGTCAAGCAGAGCAAAATAAAAACACTTCCTCTGTGAAGTTTATACATTTAAGGGGAAAAAAAATGTGTTAAAATATATATTATTGTAACTGTATCATCATGAAACAAAAGTCAGTCAGAAAGCAAAGGAGTCATGATATCAACTAGTTCTCTAAGTTTCTCTGTCCTTGTTTGTTCATTACCAGTAACTTTCTACGGCAGTAGAAGTGCACTAGTAATCTCCACCCTTTATGTTTTCAAGTACAAGAAAAGGAAAAATGGGTTTGGATGTAAGGAATAGAAATGCATAAACTGAAAGATCACCACTGTCAAAAGTACAGAGATTTAAGCAATGACAGTAATGCCATTTCTCATCACTATCAAGTGCGGGGAAAATAGTGGTAACATTTTTCCCAATTAAGCCGTAGATAATCTTCTGTACTCCCTAATTTATTGGTCCTTGTATGATATTTTTAAGTCTTAACATGATACTCTGTATATATTTACTTCCATGAAAGTGCAAAAAAAATTCAAGCAAAGAAACTGATTTTTATAACATTACTACAATCTTGAAAGGTTTAGAATTTGTCTACTTATCCTGTCATTCTTGAGGAAAAATATCATCAGACAAAGCTATCAGTGTTGTTAAATTCTCTGATGCATATAAGTTTGAGCTTGAACAGGCAAGATGGTAACTTATCCTTCTAGTTTAAAAAACAACAACTTCCTTGTGTTATCTGGGCTTTTTCTGAAGCAAAATTCACAGAAGTAACTCATGACCTCTCATTGATTCTACTTCAGTAAATTCTGAAATCTATCTCATCTATGTACCTAAACAAAGATGCCAGAAGGGTTCATTAAAGAAGCAGCTTTTACAAATCCCTGAGTGCTTAAAAAAGCCTGCTG